>NW_020191862.1:0-32463 GCF_002263795.3 Bos taurus | reverse complement strand
TTTTTCCAGTAGTCATGCACGAATGTGAGAGTTGGACCAGAAAGAAGGCTGAGTGCTGAAGAACTGATGCTTTTGAATTGTAGTGTTGTAGAAGACTCTTGAGAGTCCCTTTGGACTGCAAGAAGATCAAACCAGTCAATCCTAAAGAAAATCAACCTTGAATATTCATTAGAAGGACTGATGCTGAAGTTGAATTCAAACACTTTGGCCACCTGATGTGAAGAGCCTATTCATTAGAGAAGACCCTGATGCTGGGAAAGACTGGAGGTAAAAGAAGAAGCAGGCAGCAGAGGATAAGATGGTTAGATAGTATCACTGACTCAATGGACATGAGTTTGAGCAAACTCTGGGAGATGGTGAAGGACAGGGAAGCCTGGCATGCTGCAGGCCATGGGTTTGCAAAGAGTCAGACACAACTTAGTGACTGAACAACAACAACATTCTGTGCAGAGTTTCCATGCTAATTAAATGAGATGATATTTATAAAGCTGTTTGCAAACTTCAAAGCACTATACCTAGGAAGCACTGACTATTCTGTAGGGGTGAAGAGAGGGACAGATTGAGATTGATGGCCTTTGGAGAAAGCAGAGCCTGGACCAAGAAATGGCAGAAGGATGGGAAAGTAAATAGGGTTGTCAGAGATCATGCCCAACCAGAAGACAGAGACCTTTGACAGTATGTTTCTTCCCGTCTTTGAATGTAAAGCGTTTTGTAACCTGATCTAACAGGCACAGAGTAAACCATGAGAAAATCTGCCTGAGTGTATTTGGGCACATTCTATGAGTTCATATTGGCATTTGAAGATCTGGATGAGAATACAGAGATGTGGGGCTAGAGAACACTCAGAGCAGGAAGGTCTCTTAAGTCCTTAAACATAAAGTAGGTCTTCTGAAGAAAATGACAGCAAGGGACCAGGCTGTTGTTTTCATGTATGTACCTGGAATATACAGAGGAGAAATTGAATTCATTCTAAACAGAGATAAACCTGAACATAGAAACTGCAGAGTAAAATTTCTTCTCAACATAATAAAGACTTTTCTATCCATTTAAATCCATGTTGAACTTCAATAGTCCGTGTGTGTGTGTGTGTGTGTTGTGTGTGTGTGTGTGTGTGTGAGTCACTCAGTCATGTCTGACACTTTGTGACCCCATGGACTGCAGCCGCCAGGCTCCTTTGTCCATGGGGATTCGCCAGGCAAGAACACTGGAGTGGAGTGCCATTCCTTGTCTAGTATTCTTACCCTTGCAAAATGAGGGACTTCATGCAATTTCATTTTATCAGATGCATGGCTGGATTC
Source organism: Bos taurus (assembly GCF_002263795.3). Taxonomy (NCBI): domain Eukaryota; kingdom Metazoa; phylum Chordata; class Mammalia; order Artiodactyla; family Bovidae; genus Bos; species Bos taurus. The sequence goes on along the minus strand of NW_020191862.1, from coordinate 31,165 downwards.
AGTGAGCTAGAACATTTCATCTGACTCAAACATTGGGTTTTTTTTCACCGGCCCTAGTGAATAGTGAGGTGGTTATATAGAGCAGCATAGAAGGGCAATGGCACCCCACTCCAGTACTCTTGCATGGAAAATCTCATGGACGGAGGAGCCTGGGTAGGCTGCAGTCCATGGGGTTGCAAAGAGTCAAACAACGACTGAGCGACTTCACTTTCAACTTTTTACTTTCATGCATTGGAGAAGGAAATGGCAACCCACTCCAGTGTTCTTGCCTGGTGAATCCCAAGGACGGCAGAGTGAAGTGAACTCCGAAATTGAAGTGACTTAGCAAGCAGTAGCAGCAGCAATCTTGATTACAGCTTGTGCTTCATCTAGCCTGGTATTTCACATGATGTACTGTTCATATGAGTTGAATAAGCAGTGTGACAACATACAGCCTTGATATACTCCTTTCCCAATTTGGAGTCAGTCCATTGTTCCAATGTCTGGTTCTAACTGTTGCTTCTTGACCTGCATACAGATTTCTCAGGAGGCACGTAAGGTGGTCGAGTATTCCCATCTCTTTAAGAATTTACTACAGTTTTATGGATCCACACAGGCAAAGGCTTTTGGCATAGTCAATAAGCAGATGTAGATGTTTTGCTTAGAGAAGGCAATGGCACCCCACTTTAGTACTCTTGCCTAGAAATCCACGGGCAGAGGAAGCCTGGTAGGCTGCAGTCCATGGGGTTGAGAAGAGTTGGACACAATTGAGGGACTTCACTTTCACTTTTCACTTTCATGCACTGGAGAAGGAAATGGCAACCCACTCCAGTGTTCTGGCCTGGAGAATCCCAGGGACGGGGAGCCTGGTGGGCTGCCGTCTCTGGGGTCTCACAGAATAGGACACGACTGACACGAATTAGCAGCAGCAGCAGCAGATGTTTTGCTGGTGCTTCTCTTGGTTTTTCTATGATCCAACGGATGTTGGGACATTTGATCTGTGGTTTTTCTGCCTTTTCTAAATCCAGCCTGAACATCTGGAAGTTCTCAGTTCACATCCTGTTGAAGCCTTGCTTGGAGGATTTTGAGCATTATTTTGCTAGCATGTGAGATGAGTGCAATTGTGCAGTAGTTTGAAATTCTTTGGCATTGTCTTTCTTAGGATTAGAATGAAAACTGACCTTTTCCAGGTCTATGGCCACTGCTGAGCTTTGCAAATTTGGTGGCATATTGAGCGCAGCACTTTCACAGCATCATCTTTTAGGATTTGAAATACCTCAACTGGAATTCCATCACTCCACTAGCTTTGTTCGTAGTTATGCTTCCTAAGGCCTGCTTGACTTCACATTCCAGGATGTCTGGCTCTAGATGAGTGATCACACCACTGTGGTTATCTGGGTCATTAAGATCTTTTTTGGACCTATAGAAAGCTTTAAATAGAGGTCAGCTCTTATTATTGTTAACTGTTGTTCTAGGGTTTAGTCAGTGTGGGAGTTTGCCTTTGATCCTCCAGTATAAGTCAGAAAGATCCCCTGGAGAAGGGAATGACAACCCATACCAATATTCTTGCCTGGAAAAAGGCCATGGCCAGAGCCACCTGGTGGGCTACTGTCCTTGGGATTACAAAAAGAGTTCGACATGACTGAGCAACTTAACACTTTTTTTTTTTTTTTTTCAGTTACCTCCCTTAGAAAACAGTGCTAATGGAGCCAAGGTTGTCTGGGGCATATGGGGAGGCAGTTAGTTTTGCACTGCTCCAAAAGCATTTCTTCAACCCTGTCTCAGTCAGGCCATCTCATACACCTGTCATTATTCCAAAAGCGTACCAGGAAAACAGTCTAAGAAAGCATTCATTGACGAAGGGGTTCGTGGCATCTCTTTTGTAGACCAGGTACAACCATTTCTAAAAACAAACACAAAAAACCACCTCCAATCTCTGTTGTACTAAGGATTTGTGCCCAGTGCACATTAAATCCAAACAAACTCTATTCTATCAGAGATTAGGTTGAAGACAATAAAATGCCCCTCCATGATAACACTGTAGACAAGATTAAGGGCAGGAGAGAGATATTAATACATTTACATACATGAATTTTATATTTATAGTTATAATTATTCTTCAGCTAATAATAACCTAGGTTAACATTCCCTGAACAGACAGGAACTAATTGCAAGAGAAGAGGAGGAGGGTGCTAAGGTGTGGGCTGCCAAGATTAATCCAGTAGGCATTTTTAGTTTGTACTGTGTAAATCCTACACAGGATGATGGAGATTGGTCTCCCTTGAGAACTGCATAACCACAAAGTGGCGAGACTCAGGGTGGCACCTCTTCTACTCCTTTCCCTGCTGTAGCACAGAGGCTGGAAACAGGGGCCAGACCCCCTAGTTTCAAATTCCACATACAAGCAAGTCACTTAATTTATCCAATTTCAGTTTCCCCATGTGAAATTCCTCCTACCCAGGGTTGTTGTGGGGATAAACATATACAGGACATGCTTAGCAAAGGGCCTGACATACAGTTAACATTCAAAGCTAGGCATTTATCAGTTCAGTTCAGTTCAGTCACTCAGTCGTGTCCGACTCTTTGCAACCCCATGAATCGCAGCACACCAGGCCTCCCTGTCCATCACCAACTCCCAGAGTTCACTCAGACTCCCATCCATCGAGTCAGTGATGCCATCCAGCCATCTCATCCTTTGTCGTCCCCTTCTCCTCCTGCCCCCAATCCCTCCCAGCATCAGAGTCTTTTCCAATGAGTCAACTCTTCGCATGAGGTGGCCAAAGTACTGGAGTTTCAGCTTTAGCATCATTCCCTCCAAAGAAATCCCAGGGCTGATCTCCTTCAGAATGGACTGGTTGGATCTCCTTGAAGTCCAAGGGACTCTCAAGAGTCTTCTCCAACACCACAGTTCAAAAGCATCAATTCTTCAGCATTCAGCTTTCTTTACGGTCCAAATCTCACATCCATACATGACTATCGGAAAAACCATAGCCTTGACTAGAGGGACCTTTGTTGGCAAAGTAATGTCTCTGCTATTTGATATACTATCTAGGTTGGCCATAACTTTTCTTCCAAGGAGTAAGGATCTTTTAATTCCATGGCTGCAGTCACCATCTGCAGTGATTTTGGAGCCCAGAAAAATAAAGTCTGACACTGTTTCCACTGTTTCCTCATCTATTTCCCATGAAGTGATGGGACCAGATACCATGATCTTTGTTTTCTGAATGTTGAGTTTTAAGCCAACTTTTTCACTCTCCACTTTCACCTTCATCAAGAGGCTTTTTAATTCCTCTTCACTTTCTGCCATAAGGGTGGTGTCATCTGCATATCTGAGGTTATTGATATTTCTCCCAGCATTCTTGATTCCAGCTTGTGCTTCTTCCAGCCCAGCATTTCTCATGATGTACTCTGCATAGAAGTTAAATAAGCAGGGTGGCAATATACAGCCTTGAGGTACTCCTTTTCCTATTTGGAACCAGTCTGTTATTCCATATCCAGTTCTAACTGTTGCTTCTTGACCTGCATACAAATTTCTCAAGAGGCAGGTCAGGTGGTCTGATATTCCCATCTCTTTCAGAATTTTCCAGTTTATTGTAATCCACACCGTCAAAGGCTTTGGCATAGTCAATAAAGCAGAAATAGATGTTTTTCTGGAACTCTCTTGCTTTTTCAATGATCTAGCAGATGTTGGCAATTTGGTCTCTGGTTCCTCTGCCTTTTCTAAAACCAGCTTGAACATCAGGAAGTTCATGGTTCACGTATTGCTGAAGCCTGGCTTGGAGAATTTTGAGCATTACTTTACTAGCATGTGAGATGAGCACAATTGTGCGGTAGTTTGAACATTCTTTGGCCTTGCCTTTCTTTGGGATTGGAATGAAAACTGACCTTTTCCTGTCCTATGGCCACTGCTGAGTTTTCCAAATTTGCTGGCATATTGAGTGCAGCACTTTCACAGCATCATCTTTCAGGATTTGAAGTAGCTCAACTGGAATTCCATCACCTCCACTAGCTTTGTTTGTAGTGATGCTTTCTAAGGCCCACTTGACTTCACATTCCAGGATGTCTGGCTCTAGGTCAGTGATCACACCATCGTGATTATCTAGGTTGTGAAGGTCTTTTTTGTACAGTTCTTCTGTGTATTCTTGCCACCTCTTCTTAATATCTTCTGCTTCTGTTAGGTCCATACCATTTCTGTCCTTTATCGAGCCCATCTTTGCATGAAATGTTTCCTTGGTATCTCTAATTTTCTTGAAGAGATCTCTAGTCTTTCCCATTCTGTTGTTTTCCTCTATTTCTTTGCATTGATCACTGAGGAAGGCTTTCTTATCTCTTCTTGCTATTCTTTGGAACTCTGCATTCAGATGCTTATATCTTTCCTTTTCTCCTTTGCTTTTCACTTCTCTTCTTTTCATAGCTATTTGTAAGGCCTCCCCAGACAGCCATTTTGCTTTTTTGCATTTCTTTTCCATGGGGATGGTCTTGATCACTGTCTCCTGTACAATGTCATGAACCTCCGTCCATAGTTCATCAGGCACTCTATCTATCAGATCTAGTCCCTTAAATCTAATTAATTAAAGGTCAGTCTCTCTCTTTTTTTTAATTGAAATATAGCTGTGGTGCTAAAGAAGGCTCTTGAGAGTCCCTTAGATTGCAAAGAGATAAAAACAGTCAATCCTAAAGGAAATCAGTCCTAAATATTCATTGGAAGAACTGATGCTGAAGCTCCAATAATTTGGTCACCTGACTAAAAGAGCTGACTCACTGGAAAAGACCACGATGCTGGGAAAGATTGAAGGCAAAAGGAGAAGAGGGTGGCAGAGGATGAGATGGTTAGACAGCATCACTGACTCACTGGACATGAATTTGAGTAAACTCCAGGAGATAATGAAGGACAGAGGAGCCTAGTGTGCTTCAGCCCATGCATCGCAAAGAATGGGACATGACTTAGCAACTAAACAACAACAACATAGTTGATTTACAATGTTGTGTTAGTTTAAGGTACGCAGCAAAGTGATTCTGTTTTATATATATATCAATTCTTTTTTCAGGTTCTTTTCCCTTGTATTTTATTACAAGATATTGAGTAGAGCTCCCTGTCTTATATAGTAGGTCCTTGTTGGTTACCTGTAGTTGTGGTGTACCAGCTTAGTTTCCCTGCACCACGTGGAATCTCCCCAAACCAGGAATCGAACCAGTGTCCCCTGCATTGGCAGCAGATTCTCTTCCACTGGACCACCAGGGAAGTCCTGGGCATTTTGTTTAAAGGGTCAAGAGATTGATCTTTGACATAGAAAACAAACTTGTGATTACCAAAGGGGAAAGTGTGGTAGTGCAGGGTAGGGAGGGTTGCTAATTAGGAGTTTGGGACTAATATATACAAGTATTTTAATTTGTTTTCTGTGTCAAAGATCAAGTTCTTGACCCTTTAAACAAAATGTGCAGAATGGTTACCAGAAGTAGAAAGAATATTGTCTCTCTGGGTCTCTCTTGAGTTCCCTGTCACCTTGGCACCTGGAAGGGAGAAGGCGTGCTTGTTTCCCTCCTCCAGGGAAATGCAAACATGAAGGTAAAGAGGTTAGTTACATGGGTATTTGACCTGGAGGGCTCAGGGACAGAATCACTGCAGGAAAGAAGACAGAGTTGCAGAGTTCAGAAAACAAGAGCAACATTGGATCTGGGCAGAAAGACAGAGGAAACTCAGCAGGTGTAAACTGGTCTTTCCTTTTACTCTGACACAAGGTCAAAAATGTAAACGCAGTTGTTACTGGGCACCTGAGACCTCGTGTGGGTGAACTGAGATTATCAAGTTTTGCATCACCTTACAGGGAAGCATGAAGTCGGATGCCTGTTTCCGAATCTCATGAAAAGTGAACTTTCAAATCAGGTACGGTTAACCACACTGAGGAGAAGGCAATGGCAACCCACTCCAGTACTCTTGCCTGGAAAATCCCATGGACAGAGGAGCCTAGTAGGCTGCAGTCCATGGGGTCCCTAGGAGTCAGACACGACTGAGCAACTTCACTTTCACTTTTCACTTTCATGCACTGGAGAAGGAAATGGCAACCCACTCCAGTATTCTTGCCTGGAGAATCCCAGGGACGGGGGAGCCTGGTGGGAGGCCGTCTATGGGGTTGCACAGAGTCGGACACGACTGAAGTGACTTAGCAGCAGCAGCAGCAGCAGCAGCAGCAACCACACTGAGGGCAGTTTCTCAACAAGACTAACAAAATGCACTACCTTCATGCACAAGTTTCACTATTTCAATATTCTGGACTTATAACCAGACATGGGAATAATAGGTCCGTGGAGCCTTTGACTATTAATGTTTCTCCCTAAATCGGCTTGGAGAAAAATCCTGCCCTTAGTCAGTATGTGCAGGCTCTGGACTGAAATCCTGGTGGGCTGAACAGAAGAGCACATTTAGCTAATGATTCTTTTCACCTCTCTCTTGACATGTGGACTCCTGAGAAATACTGTGGGTGAATTTTATGACTGACACTAATTTATACAGGCTTTAAATGGGGCCTTTTCTGCCTTACAGCCTCTCCTCAGGAGAGTAAAATATTGAAGCACAGCAAGACAGTATCAACTCGAGTCCAAATTCAGGGGAAGGGGTGCCCGGGGAAATCTCACTTGGACCAAGTGAATGGCCGTGGATAAGTTCGCTGTTACAGGACCGAATTAAGATGTCAGCACATCAGGGTACAGGCTGTCCTTCCAGTGCCAGAGAGTGCCAGCCCTCTGCTGGGAAACAGCCAGACACTCACTAACAAGAGAGAGGCTTAGATGCTCCTCAGACAAACACGACAGGAGATGGGACAGAAGCCTAGAGAGACAATAATTAGCAACTAGAAGCCAGTGGACCAGGGCGGAGGTGAAAGGCAGTCCAGCTACTTGATTTTGTTTACCTTTTGCTGTTGACATCTGAAAAGCTTCACACTGCTGATCCTCATGCTTGAATCTACAGGCCTATTCATGCAGAAATGATCATTTTGAAGACTTTATGCTTTTTTTCTATGTTCCCTTAATATGAGCTGCAGGCATGGGTTTAGCTCTTACCTAGACAGCCTCCAGTCTGGTGTGGGGGTTCTTGGAGGGAATACCCCAAAGGCTTAGGCCAACATGTCAGGGAAATTTGGAGAGGGAGTCCCTGGCACCATGCCGCTGGGACGCACAGGATGTAAATTCCTGCCACTTGCTATGGATACTCGTTCAGTTTTTCCGACTCTATGGACTGAAGCCTGCCACGCTCCTCTGTCCAGGGAATTCTTTAGGCAAGAATACTGGAGTGGATTGCCATTTCCTACTCCAGAGGAACTTCCTGACCCAGGGGACTTGCTACAAACTCAGGAAAGGTCTTGAGCATTTGCATTTGCTTATGAAACCTGCTCGTGACTTGAACAAATGAAAAACAATGTGAACCCTGCCCATGGGTTATTTATCCCAGCAGCAAATGCTCAGGATGTCTGCAATTCTCTTATCACAGACGCCCTTGTGGACCTCAGGTTCTTTTTCTCTGAATTTAAATGAGCCCTGATGCCTTTCTGTCTGTCCTCTGAAGGCATATTTTTGAATGACAGAATCATCTTGGAGGCTCTGCTCTGGGCATTCCATGAGAAGGGGGGACGCCAGCTCTCATGCCAGGGGTCAGCCGCCTACAGCCCATGGGCCACATGCAGTCTGCCTCTTGTTTTTTAAGTAAAGCTTTACCAGAAAACAGCCCTCCACATTTCTTGTGGATTGTCTATGACTGCTTTCAAGCTACAACAACCAAGTTGAATAGTTGTGAGACTGGCCTGCATGGGCTAGAATATTCTCTAGACAGTCCCCTATAGAAAAGTTTCCTCGTGGCATGGCCCTTTCTGCGGATGTCACTGACTTGGCAGCGGGGGAGGATGGAGGAGGAAGTATGAACTCAGTAGTTTCCTTTTCCCTTTCTTGTGCCCAAGGATCCCCACTTTCCAACTCTTCTCACTCTTGCCACGGGAATCTTTGGCCCTCAGGTTCACAGAGTGAATTATACTCTTGAATCCACAGCCCAGCATTCTGGGTGGGTGCCAGATCCTTGCTTGCTAGTTTTACTTTATTTCATTTAACCCCTTCGTCTCCAGCCCCCTCTCCTGTGTCCCCTCACTCTTCCTTCCCATAGGCATGCCACTCAGAAGTGTCTGATATGCATTAAAAGAAACTTGTAACTGTTAGTCGCTCAGTCATGTCCAACTCTTTGTGACCCCATGAACTTCAGCCCACCAGGCTCCTCTGTCCATGGGATTATTCAGGCAAGAACACTGGAGTGGGTTGCCATTTCTTTCTCCAGGGGATCTTCCTGACCCAGGGACTGAACCCAGGTCTCCTGCATTGTAGGCAGATTCTTTACCATCTGAGCCTCCGGGGAAGCCCTGATACTCATGGACCCTTATAAAAGGTGTAATGTTGTTGATTGTGTTTATGTTTTTAACGTACATAAATGATACTGTTACAAATCTCATTTCATTTTTTTCCCACTGAAAATCATCTTCATTCAACACCACGTTGTTGATGTCTATGCTTTTCGTGTACATCTACTTCACCATTTCTAATTATATCTCAACAATTTGGGGGGGAAAAGACAGTAGATTCTTTTCTCAAAAAGTGGAAACCTCTGGTATATGAGTTCTTCATAAAACTTGTGACATAGTATCTCCCCAGAGAAGATAGAATTTTTGAAAAAGAACTTGCCACACATAAAACACAATAGGGTTTACCTTAATCAATAGAGTTGCTGATTTTTTATCATCCCTGGTGTCAAACTTAGCTCTGAGGGCCTATTTCTGATAAATATTCCACATATTTTGTGCTAACCACTCCCAAGATATCCCTACAAGCTCATCTGTGGTTAGCCATTCCCAACCCTATACTGCCTATATTGGGTTTAGGGTGAAAACCAAAGGTTAGGAGTTTCTCAGAAAATAGAAACTCAGGTAGGCCTATCCTTAAATTGGCAAGAAAAAGCCAGAACGGTGTTAGTCCCCAGCAGCTGCTGGATCAGCTCCACTGTACCCCAACTGTGAGAAAAACCCATCGGACCATGTTCCCTCTTGCATTCCCTCATTATACACTCTGTTGGGAGGGAAGGTTTGGTTCAGAAGCCTCCTCAACCCTTGGGCTCCAAAACATCTCAAGGGTTGGATGGTGAACTGAGCAGAGAATTTGCCAGATAAATGGTGTTTGATCTATGATTTTGTGTTAAGCTCAAGGGAAGAATATTCAACTTTGACGAATCATTGTTTCCATAATATACGGTAAATAGTTTCCTTGCTAACATTTTGATCATGCTTGTCGTGAGAATTTATACTTTTTGTGTTGCTTTTTATATTGTTAGAAAAAAAAAGAACGGTGTCTTTTGATGTATGATACATATTTAATATGAGTGTGTGCATATGTGCTCAGTCTCTTCAGTCATGTCTGACTCTTTGTGACCCCATGGACTGTAGCCCGCCAGTCTCCTCTGTCCATGGAATTTTCCAGGCAAGAATACTGAAGTGAGTTGCCATTTCCTTCTCCAGGGGATCTTCCCCATCCAGGGATTGAAATCACATCTCCTTCAGCTGCTGCATTGGCAGGTGGATTCTTTACCACTGAGCCACTTGGGAAGCCCATCTAATATGAGAATAGGCAATAAAAGATAGACTAAGGATTTGCATGTACGTTTATAGTAATATTTGAATTATAATGTTAAAGTTATCATACTCCTAATAGAGATCCAGAACACTTTTGTAGAGTATTTAATGTACCACTTAACCTACCCCCAAATTTTAAGGCCTTGCTAATTTACATTTAGAGCAGTATATACTGAGAAGAGACAGTGGTGAATAGAAAAGGGGAATGATTTGCTGCAGGACGTGATGGAATGATGTTTTTTACTGGCCCAGGGCTTTAGGCACTAGAGAAGATGGCGACGAGAGACTGGAGCACAGAGGTTCAGCACAAGTACAACTGCTTCCTAAATTACCCCTATGGAGTCCAGACCAATGCCAATGGCAATTCTGTTAATTAGAGAAGGGCTCCTGACAGTCCATAACTCATTGCTTTTGTACCTAGTGGCTCAGGGCTTCCCTGATGGCTCAGACGGTAAAGTGTCTGCCTGCAATTCAGGAGACCCGGCTTCGATTCCTGTGTTGGGAAGATCCCCTGGAGAAGGAAATGGCAGTCCACTCCAGCACTCTTGCCTGGAAAATCCCATGGACAGAGGAGATTGGCGGGCTACAGTCCATGGGGTCACAAAGAGTCCGACACAACTGAGTGACTTCACTTTCACTTTTTCAGTACCACCTTGAACTCAATTTCCTAGACTTACAATTGGAACAGAGGACCTGTAGTTTAGCTCATGGCTGTTTTTCTTGTTTGTTTGTTTGTTTGTTTTGTATTTTCTTTCTTTTTTAGCTCACAGTGGGTCGAACAATGTGTCCCCACCAAAAAGCACATACACACAAAATCAAGCTTGTCAGAATAAGGTAACTCAGGCTAACTCTCTGCCTTTCTCTCTCTTTAGGAATCTGACTTCTGCCCACACACATTTCAGCATTGCAGACAGACAGGCAAGCTTTCCAATCTGCAATTAACAAAGTTTAAGAGAACCTCTCTGAAATTCAATCTGGGGAGAGCTGTACCTCTGGTATATAGCTAAAGAGGCTGTCCACTGGTTAAACTAAAGTGTCCATCAAGATTAAGGCCAGGTATTCCATGAAAGGAAAAGTCTAGAATGCATCAATGAGGAAAGCATGAAGCGTAACAAAACTCACTTCATGTCAATGTATAGCAAAACCAATACAATATTGTAAAGTAAAATAAATAAAATCTTTCTTAGGATAAACAGTCACAATAGTAAAGATTTTCACATAGGACATGACTATTTTATTCATCCTAATTAGGTATCTTAAAAACACACACACACACACACACACACAACTTTGAACAAGAGTCTGCTTCAGTGCCACTGCAAAACCTAAGTACTTGGCAAGCACAAAGTAGTCATCGACGGAGCCTTCCTGCCCAGCAGTTGCTCCACTGAGACACCTCCTTCTTTTTTCTGTCTCCATCACCAGCACACTTCCAGAGTTTAGTCACCTTCTGCCAGAGTACCTTAATGATATATGTTCAACTATTTGTCATCTTCCCACCCACATTCAAAAGTTGCAAAATGTCAACTGTCATTTTTTTTTAAGAAAAGCAAGAAAATTATAACTTCTCATGTCAGCTGGGCCTAAAGAACAATAGCTCTTTTAGAACATAGAGGATGTGCTCAAAGGAAGTCCCAAAGAGCAATTTCCTATATGAAAAATTACACACAGATTCTGCTGAATTTATTTTTTAAGTTGAAAGAGATTCCATAACTGACTCAAAATAACAATTTTTATTTTTTTTAAAAAGGAAGCCTTAACTTATGAACCAGAACCTTCACAAATGAATAAGCTCGATATTTTTCACATTTACTTTTTGAAATGTACTTGCTGATTTCATTTATACCTGCACTATAACAAAGCTAGTAAGAAGCCGCAGTACTTCCCCATTATCTTATGCTTTCCGATTTTGAGTTGCAGAGACTCTTAAAAAAGCAATCCCACTGCTGGGCATACACACTGAGGAAACCAGAAGGGAAAGAGACACGTGTACCCCAGTGTTCATCGCAGCACTGTTTATAATAGCCAGGACATGGAAGCAACCTAGATGCCCATCAGCAGATGAATGGATAAGAAAGCTGTGGTACATATACACAATGGAGTGTTACTCAGCCATTAAAAAGAATACATTTGAATCAGTTCTAATGAGATGGATGAAACTGGAACCTATTATACAGAGTGAAGTAAGCCAGAAAGAAAAACACCAATACAGTATACTAACGCATACATATGGAATTTAGAAAGATGGTAACAATAACCCTGTGTACGAGACAGCAAAAGAGACACTGATGTATAGATCAGTCTTATGGACTCTGTGGGAGAGGGAGAGGGTGGGGAGATTTGGGAGAATGGCATTGAAACATGTATAATATCATGTATGAAACGAGTCACCAGTCCAGGTTCGATGCACGATACTGGATGCTTGGGGCTGGTGCACTGGGACGACCCAGAGGGAGGGTATGGGGGGGGAGGAGGGAGGAGGGAGGAGGGTTCAGGATGGGGAACACAGGTATACCTGTGGCGGATTCATTTCGATATTTGGCAAAACTAATACAATATTGTAAAGTTTAAAAATAAAATAAAATAAATGATCTTAAAAAAAAAAAAAAATTCAAGACTGTGTTACGTTTCAAAAGGACCAGCCTAGATTGGGAGAGCCTAGAACATGAGAAACAAAATCTCTGTGCCTCTTGACACTGTTTACGATATAAGCTCTGAGGCTGTTCTATCATCTTCCTCTTTCCTCCCCATTCTGCCTGAATTCCACCCAGAGCTCTTTGGGTTTTTATAATTATGGAGTTCTGTACAGAAAACCAAGATATATGTCTGAAGTTCATGAGTGATGAATGATTAATATAGTGCTCAGAGGGGGATGGGGAAGGAAATGTTTCTTTCCTTGACCACCATGAAAAAAAACTTCTTAATTTAACTTCAACTCTTATGGGCAAATAGACTCTGACTTCGATCAGGCTCCTAGCTGTCCTGAGGTAGAGCCAAAAGGTCAGAAGAAGGCATATTGAGTTTAAGAGAATAAACATTCCTTACTCAGATTATTTACCAGCAGATATGGTTATGGAAAGGCTGAAACATCACTTTGCTGACAAAGATCTGTATAGTAAAAGCTGTGGTTTTTCCAGCAGTCATGTATGGATGTGAGAGTTGCACCAGAAAGAAGGCTGAGTGCCAGAGAATTGATGCTTTTGAACTGTGATGTTGGAGAAGACTCTTGAGAGACCCTTGGCAGCAAGGAGATCAAACCAGTCAATCCTAAAGGAACACTTAATATTCATTGGAAGGACTGATGCTGAAGCGGAAGGTCCAATACTTTGGCCACCTGATGCAAAGAGCCAACTCACTGGAAAAGACCCTGATGCTGGGAAAGTTTGAAGGCAAGAGAAGAAATGGGCAACAGAGGATGAGATGGTTGGATGGCATCATCGACTCAATGGACAGGAGCAAGCACCAGGAGATGGTGAAGGACAGGGAAGCCTGGCATGCTGCAATCCATGTGGTCGCAAAGAGTCAGACATGACTAAGCAACTGAACAACAAGGTTGTAATGTAATCCGGCCAGAGTACAGGTGAAGGAAATTTACATGGTTCAAAATAGCCTGGAGTTAAAACTCCCCTCCAGGTCCTTCCCACGATTCTATGCAAAACAAAGAACTCTTTCACAGGAAGGAAAAAAAAAATGGACATTAAGCTTGATTACACCCAGCTCCCAGCCAGTCCATCCTCTGGCCTATCTCCAGAGTTCCTTGCCCCAGCCGTTTAAGAGATAACTACTCTGAGCAACGTTGGAGAAGAACAAGCCCCCTCAAGACAGTGGATTTCCACATATATGCCTATATATACCTATTCTTTCCTTGGGTTAGTGCAGCAGCTCACTAATCTGACTGCTGCCCCTTCTTGCCTTATTAAAGGTGATCTGTTCCTATAAAGTGATGGTCTCGTTCTTTTTCCAAACCTCGCCTTCTCTAACTCCCTTACCCTGCAACAGGTCTTCCTAATAACCCAGTGTGACCATCTTTGGCTCCTCTCTGTGTCAGTCCATGTCACAGGCCTCCTCAGGTACACTTGGCCTCACCTGTGTCCCAGACCTTCAGCTGCCTGCTCTGCTGCAGCAGCTGTGGCTGAGCCAGAAACTTTGAGGGCAGTGGGCAGGTAAGACATGCCATGCAAGGTCCATCCCAGAGATAGACCCCCAGGATGCCCTGAGACCTGGGCCACGAGGCACCAGACCCATACCAAAGGCTGACTGGGTGCTGCCGAGGGAATTCTTCTCTGCTCCTCTCTCCCAGGGTTCTGTTTCAAGTACAGAGAAAACACAGCTAGTAAAGGTAAATAGCAAGAATTCTGCTTGTTTCCCTGGAAATGTGCTCCCCTGCCAAATGTTTCCGATGCCTTGATCTATGTTTAAGAGGTAGCTGTAAAAATTCAAGATTAAGTGCCACTCACACGACTCAGTGCTTCAACTGTTTCAACAATAACAAAACATGAAGGACTTGAGTCCCACCCACTGAAAAAGACCACAAGATACCCTTGACTCCTGGAGTCTGTTTTCACATTCTTGCCTCTCACAAGCTGTCCACTTCCCTCTCCCTGTAGGAAATGAGCAGTAAATGACACTACTCTGGGTTAGAGGCACCATCTGACAAAAAGACACATCATTAAGATGCGAACTGCCCTGAGTGTGTCCATGTGTGTGCATGAGCCTGCCATTTCCCAATGTGCAAAAGCCTGCTAAAGACTTTGAACTCTGCTTTGAATTTTTTTTTAACTCAGATAATTTTCCAGGATCTTATTCAGCTGAACTCATCAAATGCACTTTCTTTTTCCCATTGTGGATCAGTACAGGCAAATTTCTGAATGACTCAGGGGGATTATTCCTCTAATGTGTTTTTTTTTCCCTGAGAACTGTTTGCCTCCTCATGAGCTGAACCTGACCTTCTCCAGCCTGTGATGGAGTTGGCAAGAGTGACTACCTGGTCTTTTTCACATATTAAAAAAAAAAGTAATAAGAAATCTACTTTTCACAACATGTTCCCTTTACTAAGGGCAGGCTGCTGGGTTCACATGTTTAAATTGGACAGGGAGTGATTTTTCACGAAGTTTCAATGCCCTGAGGCTCAGCAGTGCACTCCTGTGGATCTGGCCTAGACACTGCTTTGAAGAGCAGAAGAGAAGGAGGTAACTCATGGCTCTGAGAGCATATACTTTTGCAGGCCTCCGGGGACCAATTAGGAATGTGTGTTATAGGACCTTGGCCTCCTAGGCTTCATTCTGCACAAGCTGGATTATGGAGAGGATCTAAGAGTAAGAGATGTGTGGAGAGGCTTTCTGAGGCAGATTCTATGCTCACTCTGCACATAGGACTCTGAGATGCTCCTCTCTCATGCTCCCTTCTCAGCCATATTTTAGGGTTATCTCCTCCGCATGAAGGATAACTTTAAAATCCTTTGACTGGCACCTGAGACCCTCTGCAGAATTGCTGCAAATCATCTCTCTAACTTTATTCCCCACCCCAACCCCCTCTCTGCGCCGAGCCACAATCTTCCACAGTGGCACACCCAGCCCAGAGCAGACCCCAGGTCTGCCATCCTCAAACCCACCTTCCATTTGCCCAAATTATGGCCCTTTCTTTACAGAGCTCCCAGGGCCAGAAAGCACCACGCTCACCTTCTGAAATCACACCTGCCTTTCCAGGCCCACATGAAACGGCATCTCCTCTGAAAAGCTTAATCAGATACCTCATCCCAGTTGGAATTCATTTCTTCCTCCACCCACTCCACACTCTGTGTCTCTATTTCATGGGACTTAACAGAAGTTTGGGCTAAGGTGGGTGCAGGAGAAATGGGAAAATCCCACATATAGGTATTTTAAACTTAACTCCCCTTTTTTGTTAAAAGGGAGTGAAATGCTTATGTGAATGGAAGCTGATAGAAGCAAAGCAGAAAAGGCTGGTGGGTTTGAAGGGGACAGAGTGTCCCAGGATATTCCTGCATACCTAGAGGTCTCTACTGCAGAGCCAGAGAGTGGGACCTAGGTTCTAAAACCCAAGGTTTTAGATAGGAATGACAGCTGCAACTGCACTGCGTGCACCTTGGTGACAATTCTTCATGAATAGATATAGAGAGAAGTTGCCTTACATATCGAAGTGCTGTCCAAAATTCCCTGTGTCTCTGGGGTCAAGACCAATAGATTGGGGTGGCCAGACTTAACAGGGCTCGAGCCCTCATCAAAGAGAACATGACGGCTCTTATTTCTGCATCTTTCTCATCCACTTTGCTTTGAACATCTTGAGGGTAGGGGTCAAGCCTTCCTCATTGTTTCACCTCCCGCATGCTGGCACTGGATGATGGGTGTAGAATTGAACTGAATTAAACTGAATGAGCCCCGGTGAGGGTTTCTATCTTAATGGGGTCTTGCTGCTACTGCTGCTAAGTCACTTCAGTCGTGTCCGACTCTGTGTGACCCCATAGACGGCCCCATCCCCGTCCCTGGGATTCTTAATAGGCTCATAATAGCATCCACAAGAAAGCTAGATTCAATTTTACATAGCTTTAAACCCTTATTTAGCCTGAATCAGCTTCAAGGAGGAACATGCTTCTTTCAGAGAGGTATGTGTGTCTGGAAATAGAAAATCATGCAGGAGAAAGGGCCTTCATCTGAAACATTTTCTAAACCATAAGCCATACAGTCCAGCTTTGGTCCAATAGTGTGAGTTGTCTTCTCTGCCATCTTTGTTTTGAAGTGTAAAATATTTTTCAAATGTGAAAAAAAAAGTGCTGATATAGCCAATTCAGGTCTATTTTATAATTGGGGGAAGATAAAAGTATACCCATACAGAAAAGGAAAATAAAAAAAATTCTTGCCACCCAAAGAGAAATGCTTTGTCAGCATTTGGCTGTTGTAACTTCCCACCCCTCCCTTAGTACCTCCAGACCTCACCTCATGTCCGGCAGCTACAGGTGCCCAGAGTCCTACACTGGGACCATGGCCACATCCTTTCTGTTTTGTCACTGCCTGAGCCACCTTGGCTATCACCCTCCTTTCTCTTTATGGATTTTCCCTCACTCATTTTAGGGCCTCACATTTTATACTTCCGCTTCTTTCCCTGTCTGTCAAAACCTGCTCTCAGGAAAAGTTCTAACTAGCACACTCTGGAGTATAAACCACAGGTAAGACTGTGTGTGCTTCCCATTCCAGAAATATATGCATTTAATTAGAGGGGAAAGCCTTAAATGAAAGAACTACAACCCCAACCTTCAGCTCTGGAGCCCTAATAGAGTACTTCTTTATGTGTTCTCTCTGGAGGCAGACAAGTTGTGTCATTCTGATGGACATCAACATTGAGGACCCTCCTCCTTAAGAAACTCTGGTAGATTCAAGATTATGAATACAAAATTAGATACCAAAGAACACTGATTTAGAAAAATGCTGTATAAGTGAGGTACTCTCAAGTTTGGTCTTCAGGAGCTTGACAAACACACTTCCAATTTTTTTTTCATTGATAAAGGGTCAAAATAAGTACCCTTAGCCCCACTTTACAGATATAGGAACTGAGATCCAGAGAACCACATGGTCAGCAAAGAAAACCATGTAGTGAGAGACAGTGGAGAGTGGAGGTATCTACCCTACTGAACTGGAGGTAGGAAGAGGTAAATGATGTCTTATAACAAAGAAAATATTTGTAGATGAGATCCAAACACACATCTCCTGGCTCCAAGTCTTCTGTTCTTTCTAGTACCTGAGCCATCTCACTGAATGGAGGCTGTAGCTCACATCTGCTGAAAGTAAATTACATGGTAAGTAAAGAATTCACTATTTCAAGGAACTCAATAATAAAATCTTCTGTTAAAACTTAAAAGAATTCCTGTCAATCAAAGAACATTCTAATTTCTCTTCTGAAAGTCTGATTGTTCATACCCAGGGCTTTCTTTAGGTAGAGCACAATTACACACACCAGGAGAAGTGCTGAAATATGGACAGGCCTGTGAGGTGGACAGAAAACAGAAACTGATTTCTCTGGTGGTCTAGCGGTTAAGAATCTGTGCTTGCACTGTAGGGTGCATGGGTGTGATCCCTAGTTGAGGAACTAAGGTCCACACGCCACATAGTGCAGCAAAGAAAACAAACAGAAAGCCAACAAACCCCCGAGACATGGTTTCATTCAACAATAAGAACGAGCTGCAACACTGTGAAAATGTGTCAGTCTTGCTAATTTTGTTTTCAGTTCCACTGTGTGAATGCTGCTTTCAATAGGGTTTCCTGTCCTGTCTTGAAGAGACAATTATCCCTCCTGTTTTCTAACAAACCGTGCGAGATTGACTGCAGCAATGGCCCCATTGTCCATGCCTCCCAGGTCTGCAGTATTACCTTGTGCTCCTCTCAGTAGGAGGTGGGATCTATTTCCCACTTCTGAATACAGGCTGGTCCTGTGACTTGCTTAGGCCAATGGAAGGCGACTGAAGTGCCCCATATGCCTGTTCAGAGCTCAGGCCTCAGGAGGCCTTTCAGGCGTCTATTCACCATCATGGCCCCCTGGGATTGCATTGTGAACAGTCTAGGCCAGCTTACTGGAGAGTGAGAGCCATGCAATCCTGGACCATCTTCCCCACCCCCACTGCCTGAACAGACAGCCATCCCAACAGGAGACATGCGAGTAGGGCCACACGAGACCACCCAGCCCATAACGGGAGAATGAGCAGATCCAATCTGTACCGTTTGAAACTGGCCTCGTCTGGTTTAGATCAAAAGAACTACCCAGGTGATCCATTGATAGACAAGCTAAATAAATATTATTTTAGGGCATTAAGTTTTAGGGCAGCTTGTTTCTGTAATTAAATGACAATAGAAAACAACCATAATACATTCTTACAAAGATTAACTACTTTGAGAGCATTTTCTGTCTTAAAAATGAAACTTTAGCATTGGTGGTTAATATTCCAATTGTTTTAATATCTTAGACCAGTGCCCTGTGGTAGTCTGAGCTTAAATAATTCCACACTATGAATGTATTTACAAGGAGTTACTGACACACATGTCTGGCAAGAACACTGTTCTGGCAGTCATTAAAAAGCAGTAAAAGTAGACTTTTCAGAACCAAGTGAATTTTTTTTTCTATGACTAGATCTGACTTTGCTCTCACTCTAAAGATTCAGTCATTTCTCTTGATATCAAGTTATTATGAATTTCTAGATATACTGTAATTATGCAGTAGAATTATCAGGAATAAATCTCTTATGCATAGAATAACCCCTTTACAGGCTGTTCGGCAGGCTGACCACCTATTGTTGTAAATAAAGTTTTACTGATACATAGTCATGCTCATTCATTTACGTATTATCTATGACTGCTTTTGTGTGACAGCTGCAGAGTGGAGTTGCTGCAACAGAAATCCTAGGGCTGACAAACCCTAAAATATTTACTATATGATCTTCCAACCCCTGCAGTATACCACAAACATTTTTCTATCAGTAGCCAATATTAAGATACGCCAAAATTACAAGCTCTGGCTTGACAAAATCTAACTGATCACATTGGAGGGCCAGATAGTAAGAAAGAGAGACAGGGGAGTGTGAGGCTACTGTCACCAAAAAACTGTAGGAATACAATCCTGTTGGCTGGATTTGCCCCGGTTCAGCTGCAGCTAGGTTATACAACACAAACAGGTGAGCCAGTGGCCATAAAGGATTTCCACAAAGTCAAGCTCCAGTGAGCTCTGCCCATCTCTTGTTCTGTAGCCCACATTAGTTTTGACTCCTAGGAATCAGCTGATTCTTCTGCCAGATCCGTAGTTATAGTTCAGGCATCTTAGAGCACATAGCCAGGGCAGGCAGACATTTGGGCTTGCCATTCACCCTTCTAAGCTTTCGCTTCCTTGTTTATAAAATGACCACAGGTGGTGGTCTCTGAGGTTCCCCCCAGGCTGGACACCATGATTCTGAGCTGGTGCAGCGATGGCGGTGCTGCTGGCGTAGCAGGGGTTGTGGCCACTAGTGATGCAGGCCCACCAGGGCCATCCATTGGCTACACAGGGTTCCCTGACTCCTATGGACCTGCTGCCCCAGCTCAGCTCTGCATACAGGGACCCTGAGCCTCAAGTTCTGGCAAACCCACATTACCGCAGGGACAAGGCGCCCGTCAGTGCCTCACTCAGTGAGGTCCCAGATAGGAGATGGCAAAATGGTGGTGCCACCAGCTTTTCCAAAATACAAAGATAGAGGATGTGTATCTATCTGGCAGGAAGTGATTCTGAGCACTCAAGTGTTAGCAGGATAACTCTGGTGTTAGAAATGCCAGTGCTTGATCATTTTCTTCTTTTCACTGATGTACACTTTCACAATGATGGTACACAAATAAAAAGAAACAATAAAAAGTGTTTTCAAAGAAACACCTGAGGAAATTTAATGTGCAATAATACTATTTCCAGGGGCCGAGAGTGGTTTAGTAGCTCAGGGGCAGTGCTCAAATAGCTGCCCTTTCTAAGGTTCCCCCGATGGTTTCAATGATCAGCTTGGTTTGGGGTTCAGATCTTTCTGGAACCAGAGCCAGTCTGGGAAAGGGAAACTCAGTCTCCTGCTGGGCTTTACAGATGCCAAGGAGAAACATGGAAAAGTGATCAGTGGGTTTCCTCTTGTCAATCATATTTCCCCCTCCCAAGTCTCTTTTTATTTTCTGCATTGGTGAAGAGCTCAACCTCAAAAACCATCCTGCCTGTCTCCTCTCCTCTGTTCTGCTGATGTCTAGTTGCAGGACTTTGGGCAAGTTTCTAAACCTCCCTGTGCCTCAAGCTCCCTTATCCATGAAATAAAGATCATGGCACCACCTGCTTCGGAGTGCCTTTGGGAGAACTGTATCAATTGACATGGAGAATACTTCGAGGAGTGCCTGGCCTGTGGTAAAGCTCATTAGTGGTGACTACTGTTATTAGTATTTGACTTGCTTTGTTCCCACATGTTACCCTTGGCACACTTGCCTTGGGCCCCTTTCTAGAGGAAGCACAGTTTCCTTGGGGCACAAGAGGAGGTGCCACATCAGAGAGGAAGGTTTGGGATGGGCTTGTCAGTATTCATGCAGTTACAACTCCAAGCACAGCATGGGGTCATGGGGAGGCATACTGCATAAGACAGCACTTCTCTGAGGTGCAGGACAGATGTGGGGTCTCCAGGTCCTAGCCCTGGGCTTCCTGGGGGCCAAGGGCAAAGTGTCTCCATGTCAAGGGAAATACAAGTAGGGACCGCCTATCTCAGGGCACACTCTTCCTTCCCATCAGGATGGCTGCACATTTGGAAAATGGGCAGTATTTTAAGATGTAATTATCAGAACAATAGACCCTAAGCAATTGGACAAGGTGAGAAATTTCATCACTCGCCAAGTTTCATGCTAAAACTGAAATTCAGCAGACAGCAGCCACGACTAGGTAAACCGTCTAGCACATGGCAGGTATTCAGCAAATATTAGTCTCCTGGATCACCTCTTCTTTCCCTTGGATCTGTGATTCCCAACTCTGGCTGCACGTTAAATAACTTAGGGAGATTTGAAAAAGGACCAAGCCTGGACTGCACCAGGAGAGTTCCTGATTTAATTGGCCATGGACACTGATTGAGACAGATGGGCTCCCCTGCTGGACTGGGCAGTACATTAGGCCTGTCTCCCCTCCATCTCATCCCTCCTCCTGGGCCTGGAGCTGTCTCAGCACCACCTCTGGACTGCTCGGCACTGTCCTGTGCTCTGGGGCAGTCCCACCCTCCAGGGGCAGGGATTTCTGAGTTTGAGCTGATGCTCACACTCGCTGCCTGCCTGATTCTGGTCTTGTGGTCCAGAAACTAACTGCTCTTTCTTTCTGAGGTTGAGTTCCTATGAGGCATTCCTGCCTCAGCAGATCCCAGAGCTGGGTGTGCTGCCTCCTGGGACGCGCCTGAGTTCAGATGCAACAATACACCTGGAAGAGAATGGAGGTTTTCCAGAACAAGATGAGGAGAAATCTGAGTCTCAGGAAGAGGGCAGGGAGGGGAGACAGAAGGAACGTGGGTCAGTGGAGCAGGCCAGATGCTGGTGAAGTGGGATTCTAAGCATGAGTGCATGGTGGAGGCTGGGACAGGGAGAAGATGCTGCTTGTCTGTGTGTGTGTGTGTGTGTGTGTATGTTGAGGGGGTGGCTCAGCAGGAAACAGGTGGGCTTGGAGGAGTAGAAGGAATAGAGGCCCAAGTACTAACTTCTCAACTGGGTCCCTTGTGCCAAGCCCTCACCCTGGTGAGCTGCAAGCCCTGGACCGTGCTGAGTCTTGGGTCCATTTCCATCCTGTCAGTCAGCCCTGCCCCAAACCTGGGGTTCACCTCAGGAGCCCTCCCTGGTGTCTGGTCCCTGCTCTCTGAGATACACTTCCCAGAGACAGCTGTCTGCCAAGGACCTCTACATGCCACTGAGACGAGGTGACACTGGACCAGAAACCTGAGGATGGAGCGGGTAAGCTATGTGGACATGTGGGGAAAGGGCCTTGAAGCAAAGCCAACAGCAAGTGCACAGCCGTAGGGCGAGCACACACTTGGAGTGCTCTAGGAATCTATGGGGTAGAATGGTCTGGGGAACGGGGTAACTTAGGGAGTGGGAGAGGTGGCTGAGGAGACACCACACAGGGCCGGACAGGCCAGGTAAGGAGTCTGGCTTTTACTCTGAGTGAAATGAGCAAGATACTATTCTCGAAAACTCACAAAACTTGTAACCCGAAACAGCTAAGGTGACAAGGAAAAAGCAAAGATAAGTTGAAGTTGAAGAACTAGGATGTGGTCCTGGTTTGAGGTCCCTCCTTGTGACAAAGCACGGTGCCAAGTTCTAGTTCCCCTACCACGCAGCCAGGCCCTTCTCCCCAGAGGCAGTCCTGCCCCAGGAAGAACGTCCTCCTTTTCCCCGCCTCTGTCTACCTTGCCCCTTGTGCAGGCAGCCTGCCTTGCCTATGCCACATGTGGGAAAGGTTCATGTCCCCCTCCTCCTCAGTCCAGGGGAAGAGACAGGAGAGAGTGTGGATGCCAGTTCTGGTTGGGAAAGCCTCTTAACATGGGTGCTTTGTGTGTGGCAGGGGTG
This sequence comes from Bos taurus, assembly GCF_002263795.3. Lineage (NCBI taxonomy): Eukaryota > Metazoa > Chordata > Mammalia > Artiodactyla > Bovidae > Bos > Bos taurus. Next base: position 8,442 of record NW_020191862.1, on the reverse strand, counting down.
TGGAGGGGAACTGAGAAGGAGAAGTTGCTGCTACCTTTAGATGGAGGGTCACAGAGGGACTGGCCTGAAGATCAGATGACCGGCCCATCTTCCCCACCTTCCCTCCATCCCTCATCTCTTGCTCTTTCCACCACAGGCTCCCTGGGTTGAAGGCTTTTATCCTGTTCTGTTGTTAAGCCCAGTGGCTCTGACTGCATTCAAAGACAGGACACTCTGATCTGATTCAAAAAACATGCACTGACCTTGTCTCCTCAATTTGCCCATCTCCCCACACTCTGCCCCACACTCCGTGGTGGCTGGAGACTTCATCTGGCCTGCAGACAGGTGACAGTTATGACCAGGATTCCAGTAGCTCGTTATATTCTAGTTATAACTACTGTCACCCAAAGAATAATTTGTATAGCAAACCTCTGAACAATATGTCCATATTCAGTAAAGTTAAAAGGCAGCTTTGAAAATGATATAAATAATTTTTATCTATTGATCCATCCTTCCTGGTGACTCAGTGGTAAAGAACCTGCCTGCCAGTGCATGAAACACGAGCTTGATCCCTGGGTCAGGAAGATCCCCTGGGGAAGGAAATGGCAACTGATTTCAGGATTCTTGACTGGGAAATTCCATGGACAGAGGAGCTTGGTGGGCTACAGTTCACTGGGTTGCAAAGAGTCAGACAATAACAATTGATCCATCCATCCATCCACCCACCCCATCCATCTATCTATCTGGGTCCCCAATAGAAAAATGCACAAAGGAGACAAAAGACAACTAACAAAAGAAATAGAAATGACTAAAAACATTGAGAACCTCAATGTTTCTAGAACTCAAAGAAATGTATATTAAAACATTGAGAACAGCCTGTGAACATGGACAGTAGTTAATGTCATGTAGGAAAAGGGAAAAGAGACTCGCTCAAGCATTACTGATGGTGATGCACATTGATCTGACCTTTCTGGAGGGGAATCTGGCAATAGGTAGGAAAAATCTAAACAGGCATACCCTTATACAGCAATTTCACTTCCAGGAATTTATTATTAGGAAATAACTGGACAACTCCACAAAAACATATGTACAGGGATTTCCAGGGAGAACAACCTAAACCTCCTCAGTAGCTGCTAAGTCGCTTCAGTCGTTTCCGACTCTGTGCGACCCCATAGACGGCAGCCCACCAGGCTCCCCCGTCCCTGGGATTCTCAAGGCAAGAACACTGGAGTGGGTTGCCATTTCCTTCTCCAATGCATGAAAGTGAAAAGTGAAAGGGAAGTCACTCAATCATGTCTGACTCTTAGCAACCCCATGGACTGGAGCCTACAAGCCTCCTCCATCCATGGGATTTTCCAGGCAAAAGTACTGGAGTGGGGTGCCATTGCCTTCTCCGTCTCCTCAGTAGAAACCTGGTTAAATAAGTTATGCTACATGGATATCATGGAATTGTCTTTAGCTACCAAAAATGATATAAAGCCATGTTTAGTGATATAGAAAGGAGCCCACAATATAATAAGTACAAAAGCTAGACTACAAAAGTGTACAGTGTATGATACAATTTTTTGGAGAATTCTGTGTGAAATGTATAAAAAAAGTCTGATAAAATCTGTAATTCTGAAATGCTCTGAAAAGTGGAATGAAATGCTTGGTCAGGAGACCTCAGTAGAATGGTGATCACTGTTCCCTTCCATTCCCACCTGAAGCCAGTCCATCAGGGCATCTCCAGATGGAATTATGCTTCAACTGTCTCAGGTAGATGAGTATGTCTCTAAAGCTCCCAGAAAAAGAAACTTCAAAACTTCCCATGATAATCCATTACAGAGTTTATCAAATCCATCTGAAAAAGAAATTACCCTAATGTCTAATCTGAAATACCTGTTCTGTGATTTAAAGCACTGCTTTTCTGCTTCAATTAGCAGTGAAATTAGGAACTGGTGGCTGCTGTTGGTCCTCAGTCAGCTCAGTTCAGTTGCTCAGTCATGTCCGACTCTTTGCAACCCCATGGACTGCAGCATGTCAGGCTTCCCTGTCTGTCACCAACTCCCAGAGTTTATTCAAACTCATTTCCATTGAGTCGCTGATGCCTCCAACCATCTCACCCTCTGTCGTCCCTTTCTCCTTCCACCTTCAGTCTTTCCCAGCATCAGGGTCTTTTCAAATGGTTCAGCTCTTCGCACCAGGTGGCCAAAGTATTGGAGTTTCAGCTTCAACATCAGTCCTTCCAATGAATATTCAGGACTGATTTCCTTTAGGATGGACTGGTTAGATCTCCTTGCAGTCCAAGGGATACTCAAGAGTCTTCTCCAACACCACAGATCAAAAGCATCAATTCTTCGGTGCTCAACTTTCTTTATAGTCCAACTCTCACATCCATACATGACTACTGGAAAAACCATAGCCTTGAGTAGATGGATCTTTGTTGGGAAAGTAACATCTCTGCTTCTTAATATGCTGTCTAGGTTGGTCATAGCTTTTCTTCCAAGGAGCAATTTCATGGCTGCAGTTACCATCTGCAGTGATTTTGGAGCCCCCCAAAATAAAGTCTCTCAGAGTTTCCATTGTTTCCCCATCTATTTGCCGTGAAGTGATGGGACCAGGTGACATGGTCTTAGTTTTCTGAATGTTGAGTTTTAAGCCAGCTTTTTCACTCTCTTTTACTTTCATTAAGAGGCTCTTTAGTTCTTCTTCACTTTCTACCATAAGGGTGGTGTCATCTGCATATCTGAGGTTATTCATATTTCTCCCGGCAATCCTGATTCCAGCTTGTGCTTCTTCCAGCCCAGTGTTCCTCATGATGTACTCTGCATATAGGTTAAATAAGCAGGGTGACAATATACAGCCTTGACGTACTTCTTCCCCTATTTGGAACCAGTCTGTCGTTCCATGTCCAGTCCTAATCATGAGCAATTATTTTCCAGGATATCTGAAATTGTATACATCCTGCAAGCTAAACACATGTACCTACATACACTCGCAAGTGCAAGTGTGCATGCAAGCACACACACACACTCTCTCAGGAGTTTATGAACTGGCATTTTCACATAAGCAAACATTAAATTCTGAGCGTTAGGGTCAGTTGAAGAAGCCATTTGGAAAGCACCAGCCCATCCTCAGACAGCTCAGAAGCACGGATTTCAGCCCCAGGTTATCTGTCTGTGTGTTCAATAATGACACTGTCAGGAGGGTAACCTTGAGCAGGAATGAGAACTAGAGATGCTGCAGGAATCTATCTCAGACTTGTTCTGGTTGATAAGAAAGAATATCATCCCCCCCACACACACATTGAGAAGAGGAGAGAGAAGAGCAGTTTGCTGATGCTGACAGCCCACATGAACGGTACATTGTGACAACAGATTTCTGTCTGTCTGTCCCTTAATCCCTCCTCTGTTTTGCTCTCTCCCTCCTTGTCCTACTGTTCCTTCCCTTCATCATCTCCTGCCCAATCTATTGCCTTAAACCACACCATGGCTCACATTTATTGTCCATTTGCCATGCCTCAGACAGTGTTCCAAGAAATCAGCATGTACTCATTCCATTCTCACAACCACCCTAGAAAATGGATTCCACTACCCCCATTTAAAGTGATTTAATCCAAGAGCTCTGCCCGCTACTTGCTGGGCACCAGATATTCTCTAGATGCGACCCTTAGTAGCGATGGGGGTTTCTGTGACCCCAAAGGCACTCCAGGAGGGAAGGGCAGAAGTGCCAAGGAGCTACCAAGGCTCAGAGATGGAGGGAGCTGAACAGGGTAGAAGTGACGGAGACCTCAGGCTTAGGAGCCTGGAACAAATGCTGTCATGCCTCAATCCACAACCTTTGGGCATATGTGCTTTCCAAGATGATTTCCAATCACCAGGCTCTGCCTCTGTGCCAGAGGGCACTTATTCCCCAAACCAGATAGGCCACTCTGCCCCTGGGAGCAGTCTTCAAACTCAGCTGTTGGTATATTAATACCCCAACTCCCTCAGCCCTTGAGTGGGATTGTTCTGGGTCATGAGTTTTGTCTCCAGGGGATTAAACCATGGCCATAATGATAATTATATGACAGTAATCCTTTATTAGCTGCCTTCCTTCTCCTGAATCACTTCCCACTGCTCAGTATGTAAGGGCTTCCCTGGCGATGCAGGGATAAAGAATCTGCCTGCCAATGCAGGAGACAAAGAAGACTCGGGTTCGACCCTGGGTCGGAAAGATCCCCTGGAGGAGGAAATGGCAACCACTCCAGTATTCGTGCCTGGGGAGTCCCCTAGACAGAGGAGACTGGTGGGCTCTGGTCCATGGGGTCACAAAAGAGTTGGACATGATTGAGTGACTGAGCACACATGCACACCCAGTATACTACTTGCATTTGACTTCTTATCACCTTCTTGGGAAAATGTAACACAGGGTTTCTGACAGGCCTGGTTTGAACGCCAGCTCTGGTCCTTTCCTTCTATATGAACTTTGTTGAGCTTTGACTCTGGAAAGGGGGTGAGATGTTACATTATATATTAATACAAAGTTCTGGCACACAGGCACTGAAGAAAAGCCATTCTTATTGTTGCTGTGAAGAGGGTTCTGTTATGTGGTCACTGTTCCTATCCCTAAACAAAGAAAAAACATCTTTTCCATCCTTACTAACACTTCTGGAAATGTTAACACCAAAGGCTTGCACCTGACTGCTCTCCAGTCTTGGATAACGAAAGATAACAGCAAATCTGACCTGTTGTATACACCTGATATTAGATGTAGTTCCTGAGAGTTCAATTTCTATTTCAAAGAAATAATTGCAAGCAATTTTCCAAGAATGAGCTTTCCACCCACTTGCTAATTTAGACATGCCAATTCCTTCCTTAGGTAGAGTGCTTTAATGCTGACAGAACATTTCCATCCACAGTGCATAGCTGCTTTGGAGTCTCACCACTGAATCCTTGTGTCAGTCAGTACAGGACAGCTTGTGCTCCATAATGAACCCCATGGTCTCAGTGCATTCACACAACAAATATGTATTTCCTGCTTGCTCTCCCATGCCTCAGCTGGGAATCTACCCCATGTCACCTTCTCTGCAGTGTCCACACTGACCAAACAACCATCATTTGGAATATGGCAAGCATTGTGGCCAAGGAAAAAACCACAAGGAGCGTTCTATTCTAGCAGGCAACAGGGAATCATCAATGTAGAGAAGTAATGACTGTGTGTGTGCTCACTTGCTTCAGTTGTGTCCAACTCTTTGCGACCCCATGGACCATAGCCCACAGATTCCTCTGTCCATGGGATTTTCTGAGCAAGAATACTGGAGTGGGTTGCCATTTTCTTCTCTGGTGGATCTTTCTAACCTAGGGCTCAAATCTCCTGTGTCTCCTGCATAGCAGGCAGATTCTTTACCATTTGAATCATCAGGGATTTCCAATGAAAGGAATGACTACCATCACGTTACTCTACCCATTTTATTGGTGAGTTTAAGTGTTTTCTTAAAGTCCCCCAGAGAACTAGGGCAGAGCAGGGGCCAGGATTCTGGTGGTTGCTTCTCCCTGAGATGCCCGAAGAAGACAACATTGAGAGACGAGGGCCCCACTCCTCTACTATCTCTCTCCAGGCTCAGCAAACCTGAACCCCATCTTTGTAATGCTACCTACCGGCTATCTCAAGGTCAACGACTGACTGGTGAAAGGTCAAAGAAACTGACCTTCTGAAGTCTTTCAGATTCCAGGTGATCAGGGGAATTATGTTTTTAAGCAGTAGGGAAGGAAAGATGTCCCTCCCTCTGGTTTGATATAGGGAACTGGCTCCCCTGGTGGCTCAGAGGCTAAAGCATCTGCCTGCAATGTGGGAGACGTGGGTTCGATCCCTGGGTTGGGAAGATCCCCTGGAGAAGGAAATGGCAACCCACTCCAGTATTCTTGCCTGGAGAATCCCATGGACAGAGGAGCCTGGCGGGCTACAGTCCACAGGGTCGCAAAGAGTTGGACACGACTGAACGACTTCACTTTAACTTTCTTTCATTTGTTCCCAGAACCAAGCAGCAGTCTCCAGACGGGACGATGCTAATGCCCTTTGTCCACATCACCAATACGAGGTGTTCTCTAGAATCCTGCAGCTTCTACTCAGGAGTGTCCTGGAGCCCACTCCCATCAACCTGCAAGAACCGACTGTGTGTGTTTTTCCTGTTCCACATTCAGCACAACAGTGGCTTCAAAAGTGGCCACGGTAGGAATATTTATGCCACAGAAATTGGAAAGGCTGTAAATCAGGGCTTTTTTAACTCCCAGATTGCTGGTTGTTTAACAACAGCTTAGCACATCCCAGCACACCACTCAATTCTTCACTCAGGGTCGTCTTTCCCTCATGTTGTTGCATGCCTCGTGGCATACGTTAGAACCCTGAGGACCAGAAAGCTTCTCTGAGAAAAGGGGCTTGCTTCATCCCTCTGTAAAGTTCTCTCCCCTTCCCTGGTACATACTTACATGGCCTTTACTGTTTGCTGGGCCTGTTCTAATCACTATACGTATAAAGTCTCTAATTCCTGTAAGGTAGGTACTATTATTTTACAGATGAAAAACTGAGGCACAGAGAGGGGAGGTAACTTGTCTTAGGTCATAGAGCAAGCAAGAAGGTAATGCCAGGATTTCCACCCATGAAGTCCAACTCCAGCATCCCTGCTTTGTAGTGAACCACATGCTACTGACCCTCCAGAGTCACCATAACAGAAGAAGAGAAGTTCTTAATTAAAATCATGTTAAACAACATTTTTTTGAATTATCCATGGTGAATTACATCTAGGCAACCCACACGTAAAAGTGAACTTTTTCCCACTCACTTAATATTAATTTATTGCATGTCTGGCTGTATGCCAGGCTCTGTGGTTAAGTCAGTAAAGTACACAACGACGTGGCCAGTATGAGGTACCATTTATTGTGCTCTCATTAAATAGGCCCAACCCACTCCAGTACTCTTGCCTGGAGAGAATCCCATGGATGAGGAACCTGGTAGGCTGCAGTCCATGGGGTCGCTAAGAGTCGGACACGACTGAGCTACTTCACTTTCACTTTTCACTTTCAAGCATTGGAGAAGGAAATGGCAACCCACTCCAGTGTTCTTGCTGGAGAATCCCAGGGATGGGGAGCCTGATGGGCTGCGTCCATGGGGTCACACAGAGTTGGACACTACTGAAGGACTTAGCAGCAGCAGCATTAAACAGGCACCCTGGCAGTCCCAAGGGGTGACCAAAAGATGATCATGACAACTGATGATGGTGACAGCAATGGGATTTACTGTCATTTAAATGCTTAATGGCTACATACTGTGCTGAGTACCATTAATTTAATTTTGCTATACTTGTGAGACAAATATTTTACACTTTTGTTGCCCATTTTACAGTTGAGGAAACTGACGGCCAAGGACATGTCAGAAGCCATGTGCGTGCATGTTCAGTTGCTCAGTCATATTCGACTCTTTTGACCACATGAACTATAGCCCACAAAGCTCTGCTGTCCATGGGATTCTGCAGGAAAGAATACTGGAGTGGGTTGCCATTTCCTTCTCCAAGCTGAAAGTGAAAAGTGAAAGTGAAGTAGCTCAGTCGTGTCCGACTCTTAGCGACCCCATGGACTGCAGCCTACCAGGTTCCTCAGTCCATGGGATTCTCCAGGCAAGAGTACTGGAGTGGGTTGGCCTATTTAATGAGAGCACAATAAATGGTACCTCATACTGGCCACGTCGTTGTGTACTTTACCTGACTTAACCACAGAGCCTGGCATACAGCCAGCATGCAATAAATTAATATTAAGTGAGTGGGAAAAAGTTCACTTTTACTGTGTGGTTGCTAGATGTAATTCACATGGATATTCAAAAAAATGTTGTTTAACATGATTTCTTAATTAAGAACTTCCTCTTCTTCTGTTATGTGCTCTGAGGGTCAGTAGCATGTGGTTACTACAAGCAGGGATGCTGGAGTTGGACTTTCATGGGTGGAAATCCTGGCATTCCTTCTTGCTTGCTCTATGACCTAAGACAAGTTACCTCCCCTCTCTGTGCCTCAGTTTTTTCATCTGTTAAAATAATAGTACCTACCTTACAGGAATTAGAGACTTTATACGTATAGTGATTAGAACAGGCCCAGCAAACAGTAAAGGCCATGTAAGTATGTACCAGGGAAGGGGAGAGAACTTTACAGAGGGATGAAGCAGAGCCCCTTTTCTCAGAGAAGCTTTCTGGTCCTCAGGGTTCTACGTATGCCACGAGGCATGCAACAACATGAGGGAAAGACGACCCTGAGTGAAGAATTGAGTGGTGTGCTGGGATGTGCTAAGCTGTTGTTAAACAACCAGCAATCTGGGAGTAAAAAAAGCCCCTGATTTACAGCCTTTCCAATTTCTGTGGCATAAATATTCCTACCGTGGCCACTTTGAAGCCACTGTTGTGCTGAATGTGGAACCAGGAAAACACACACAGTCGGTTTTGCAGTTGATGGGAGTGGGCTCC
>NW_020191860.1:0-6564 GCF_002263795.3 Bos taurus | reverse complement strand
TCATACAATGATCACGTGACTGCACATGCACTGATCACGTGGCTATCATGCACTGATCACGTGTCTATCATGCACTGGTCACATGACTGCGCATTAACTGAACACGTACCTATTCATGCACTGTTGACGTGCCTATCATGCACTGATCACGTGGCTGATCATGCATTGATCACGTGACTAATTATGCACTGATTGCGTAGCTGTCATGCACTGATCACATGACTGCACATGCACTGATCACGTGACTAATCATGCACTGATCACGTTCCGTACCATGCACTGATCACATGACAGCGCATGAAATGATCACGTGGATATATATACACTGATCAGGTGACAAATCATGCACTAATCACGTGACTGACCATGCACTGATAAAGTGGCTATCATGAACTGATCACGTGACTGATCATACACTAGTCACGTGGCTATCATGCACTGATCACGTGGCTGATCATACACTGATCACGTGACTGATCATGCACTGATCCCGTGCCTGATCATGCACTGATCACGTGCATGATCATGCACTGATCAGGTGACTGATCATCCACTGATCACGTGCCTGATCATGCACTGATCACGTGGCTGAATATGCACTGATCACATGGCTATCATACACAGATCACATGACTAATCATGCTCTCTTCATGGGCCTGATCATGCACTGATCACGTGGCTGATTATGCACTGATCCCGAAGCTGATCATACACTGATCACGTGACAATGCATGCACTAATCACATGGCTTATGATGCACTGCTCACGTGGGTGATCGTGCACTAAACACGTGGCTGATCATACCCTGATCACGTGGCTGATCATGCACTGATCACGTTGTGGATCATGCAGTGATCACGTGGCTGATAATACAGTGATCACGTGGCTGATCATGCACTGATCACGTGGATGATCATACAATGATCACATGACTGAACATGCACTGATCACGAGCCTGACCATGCACTGATCACGTGGCTGATCATGCAATGATCATGAAGCTGATCATACACTGATCACATGACTCTGCATGCAATGATCACGTGGCTCATATTGCACTGATCACGTGGCTGATCATACACTGATCACGTGGCTGATCATGCAGTAATCACGGTGTGGATTATGCACTAATCACGTGGTTGATCATACACTGATCACGTGTGTATCATGCACTGATCATGTGAGTGTGCATTAACTGAACACGTACGTGTTCATGCACTGTTTACATGGCTATCATGCACTGATCACGTGGCTGATCATGCATTGATCACGTAACTGATTATGCACTGTTGGCGTAGCTGTCATGCACTGATCACATGACTGCGCATGCTATGATCACGTGACTGATCATGCACTGATCACGTGCCTGATCATGAACTGATCACGTGGCTGATCATGCACTGATCACGTGGCTTATCATGCACTGATCACGAAGCTGATCATACACTTAACACATGACTGTGCATGCACTGATCACATGGCTGATCATGCAGTGATCATGTGGCTGAGCATGCACTGATCACTTAGCTATCATGCATTGATCACTTGGCTATCATGCCCTGAACACGTGGCTGATCATACACTGATCACGTGACTGCACATGCACTGATCACGTCATTGATCATGAACTGATCACGTGACTTAGCATGCAGTGATCTCGTGTCTGAATGGTGCTGATCATGTGACTAATCAAGAACTGATCACGTGGCTATCATGCACTGATCACGTGACTGCGCATGCACTGATCACGTGGCTGATCATACACTGATCACGTGACTGCACATGCACTGATCTCGTGGCTGATCATACAGAGATCCAGTGGCTGATCATGCACTGAACACGTCGCTGATCATGCACTGATCACGTCATTGATCAGGAACTGATCACGTGACTTAGCATGCAGTGATCTCGTGTCTGAATGGTGCTGATCATGTGACTAATCAAGAACTGATCACGTGGCTATAATGCACTGATCACGTGACTGTGCATGCACTGATCATGTGGATGATCATACACTGATCACGTTACTGATCAGGCACTGATCACGTGACTGATCATTCACTGATCACGTGGCTATCATGCACTGATCACGTGACTGCACATGCACTGTTCACGTAATTGTAGGCAATGATCACGTGGCTATCATGCACTGATCACGTGTCTATAATGCACTGAACTCGTGGCTGATCATACACTGATCACGTGTCTGCCCATGCACGAATCACGTGACTGCACATTCACTGACCACGTAATTGAAGGCAATGATAACGTGGCTGTCATGCACTGATCACGGGGCTGATCATGCACTCCTCATGTGACTGAGCATGTACTGATCACGTAGATATCATGCATTGATCACTTGTCTATCATGCACTGAACACATGGCTGTTCATACACTGATCACGTGTCTGCACATGCACTGATCACGTGACTGCGCATTAACTGACACGTACCTGTTCATGCACTGTTGACGTGGCTATCATGCACTGATCACATGTCTATCATTCACTGATCACGTGACTGTGCATGAACTGAACACGTACCTGTTCATGCAATGCTTACGTGGCTATCATGCACTGTTCACGTGACTGATCATGCATTGATCACGTGACTGATTATGCACTGATTGCGTAGATGTCATGCACTGATCACATGACTGCGCATGCCATGATCACGTGACTGATCATGCACTGATTACCTTGCGTATCATGCACTGATCACATGACGGCGCATTAACTGATCACGTGGATATTATACACTGATCAAGTGACAGATCATGCACTAATCACGTGACTGATCATGCACTGATCACGTGGTTATCATGCACTGATCACATGGCCATACACTCGTCACGAGGCTACCATGCACTGATCACGTGGCTGATTATACAATGATAACGTGACTGATCATGCACTGATCACGTGCCTGATCATGCACTGATCACGTGCCTGATCATGCACAGATCACGTGCCGGATCATGCACTGATCACATGGCTATACTACACTGATCACGTGACTGATAATGCACTCTTCAGCGGCCTGATCATCCACTGATCACGTGGCTGATTATGCACTGATCACGAAGCTGATCATACACTGATCACGTGACTATGCATGCACTGATCACATAGCTTATGATGCACTGCTCACGTGGGTGATCTGCACTGCTCACGTGGCTGATCATGCACTGATCACGTGGCTGATCATGCACTGATCACCAAGCTGATCATACACTGATCACGTGACTGTGCATGCACTGATCACATGGCTGATCATGCACTGATAACCTCGCTGATCATGGGCTGATAACGTGGCTAATCATGCACTAATCACGTTGCTTACAATGCACTAATCAGGTGGCTATCATGCACTGATCACGTGGCTGATCATACACTGATCACGTGACTGCGCATGCACTGATCACGTAACTGATCATGCACTGATCACGTGGCTATCATGCACTGATCACTTGTCTGTCATGCACTGATCACGTGACTGCGCATGTACTGAACACGTACCTGTTCATGCACTGTTTACGTGACTATCATGTACTGATCACGTGGATGATCATACAATGATCACATGACTGATCATGCACTGATCACGAGGTTGAGCATGCACTGATCACGTGGCTAATCTTGCACTGATCATGAAGTTGATCATACACTGACCACATGACTGTGCATGCACTGATCACTTGGCTCATATTGCACTGATCACGTGGCTGCTCATACACTGATCACGTGACTGTGCATACACTGATCACGTGACAGATCATGCACGGTTCACGTGGCTATCATGCACTGATCACGTGACTGCGCTTGAACTGATTACAGACCTGTTCATGCACTGTTTTCGTGGCTATCATGCACTGATCACGTGGCTGATCATGCATTGATCACGTGAATGATTATGCACTGATTGCGTAGGCTGTCATGCACTGATCACATGCGTTCACATGCCATGATCACGTGACTGATCTTGCACTGATCACGTGGCTATCATGCACTGATCACGTGGCTAATCATACATTGATCACGTAACTAATCATGCACTGATCACGAAGCTGATCTTACACTGATCACGTGACAGTGCATGCATTGATTACGTGGCAGATCATGCACTGATCATGTGGCAGATAATGCACTGATCACGTGGTTAATCATACACTAACCAAGTGGCTGATCATGCACTAATCACATTGCGGAGCATGCACTGATCACGTGGCTGATCATGAACTGATCACGTGACTTAGCATGCAGTGATCTCGTGTCTGAATGGTGCTGATCATGTGACTAATCAAGAGCTGATCACGTGGTTATAATGCACTGATCACGTGACTGCGCATGCACTGATCATGTGGATGATCATACACTGATCACGTTACTGGTCAGGCACTGATCACGTGACTGATCATTCACTGATCACATGTCTATCATACACTGATCACGTGACTGCACATGCACTGTTAACGTAATTGTATGCAATGATTACGTGGCTATCATGCACTGATCACGTGTCTATCATGCACTGAACACGTGGCTGATCATACACTGATCACGTGTCTACCCATGCACGAATAACGTGACTGCACATTCACTGACCACATAATTGAAGGCAATGAGAACGTGGCTGTCATGCACTGATCACGGGGCTGATCATGCACTGCTCATGTGACTGAGCATGCACTGATCACGTAGATATCATGCATTGATCACTTGTCTATCATTCACTGAACACATGACTGATCATACACTGATCACATGACTGCACATGGACTGATCACGTGGCTGATCATACAGTGATCACGTGGCTGATCATGCACTGATAACGTGGCTAATCATGCACTAATCACGTTGCTTACCATGCACTGATCAGCTGGCTATCATGCACTGATCACGTGGCTGATCCTACACTGTTCACGTGACTGGGCAGGCACTGATCACGTGACCGATCATGCACTGATCACGTGGCTATCATGCACTGATTACTTGTCTATCATGCACTGATCACGTGACTGCGCATGTACTGAACACGTACCTGTTCATGCACTGTTTACGTGGAAATCATGCACTGATCACGTGGCTGATCATGCATTGATCACGTAACTGATTATGCACTGATGGCGTAGCTGTCATGCACTGATCACATGACTGCGCATGCTATGATCACGTGACTGATCATGCAGTGATCACGTGCTTGATCATACACTGATCACATGGCTGATCATGCACTGTTCACGTGGCTGATCATACAATGATCACGTGACTGCACATGCACTGATCACGTGGCTATCATGCACTGATCACGTGTCTATCATGCACTGGTCACATGACTGCGCATTAACTGAACACGTACCTATTCATGCACTGTTGACGTGCCTATCATGCACTGATCACGTGGCTGATCATGCATTGATCACGTGACTAATTATGCACTGATTGCGTAGCTGTCATGCACTGATCACATGACTGCACATGCACTGATCACGTGACTAATCATGCACTGATCACGTTCCGTACCATGCACTGATCACATGACAGCGCATGAAATGATCACGTGGATATTATACACTGATCAGGTGACAAATCATGCACTAATCACGTGACTGACCATGCACTGATAAAGTGGCTATCATGAACTGATCACGTGACTGATCATACACTAGTCACGTGGCTATCATGCACTGATCACGTGGCTGATCATACACTGATCACGTGACTGATCATGCACTGATCCTGTGCCTGATCATGCACTGATCACGTGCATGATCATGCACTGATCAGGTGACTGATCATCCACTGATCACGTGCCTGATCATGCACTGATCACGTGGCTGATCATACACTGATCACGTGACTGATCATGCACTGATCCGTGCCTGATCATGCACTGATCACGTGCATGATCATGCACTGATCAGGTGACTGATCATCCACTGATCACGTGCCTGATCATGCACTGATCACGTGGCTGAATATGCACTGATCACATGGCTATCATACACAGATCACATGACTAATCATGCTCTCTTCATGGGCCTGATCATGCACTGATCACGTGGCTGATTATGCACTGATCCCGAAGCTGATCATACACTGATCACGTGACAATGCATGCACTAATCACATGGCTTATGATGCACTGCTCACGTGGGTGATCGTGCACTAAACACGTGGCTGATCATACCCTGATCACGTGGCTGATCATGCACTGATCACGTTGTGGATCATGCAGTGATCACGTGGCTGATAATACAGTGATCACGTGGCTGATCATGCACTGATCACGTGGATGATCATACAATGATCACATGACTGAACATGCACTGATCACGAGCCTGACCATGCACTGATCACGTGGCTGATCATGCAATGATCATGAAGCTGATCATACACTGATCACATGACTCTGCATGCAATGATCACGTGGCTCATATTGCACTGATCACGTGGCTGATCATACACTGATCACGTGGCTGATCATGCAGTAATCACGGTGTGGATTATGCACTAATCACGTGGTTGATCATACACTGATCACGTGTGTATCATGCACTGATCA
>NW_020191859.1:0-29397 GCF_002263795.3 Bos taurus | reverse complement strand
TTGCGCCGGCCGCTGGGGCTTGCTCTCGCGTGCCTGCGGGCCCTCGCCTCTTCGGCTTGTGTCCCGCGCCGTGTTTTCCCTCCGGGCGCCGGGCTCTGGGTGCTTCAGCCCCCCCGGGGCGCAGCTCCCTCTCGCTGGCAGCCGCCCCGCTCTGGCTCTCGCGTCGCGCCGGGTCTCTCTTGCGCTCCCTGGGTGGCCTCCCGGGCGTCCGCCCTCCTGCGGCGTTTGGCGCGCGGTCAGCGCGCTTGGTCTCTCGGACCCTGCCGGCGCCGCGGCCCTCCTCTCGCGCTGCGCGGGGCCGTCTTGGGGTTGTTTCCGCGCGTGGCCCCGTGTGCGCTTCTCCCGCGGTCCGCCGGCGCGGTCCGTGGCGCCTCTCGTGGGGCGCCCGGCCGTGGGTCTCCTGCGCGTGGCGCGGGCGCGCGGCGTCTTGGCTCTCGCGCCCTGGTCGCGATGCCGGGGCCGCCGCCCGGCTGCTCCCCGGGTCTTCGCGGCGCGCCGGCGTCGGCGCCGCTCACGGCCCCCCTGCTTCCTTCCCTGTTCACTTCCGGCTCTCCCGCGTCCTCGCCTGCGGCTCGCTTCCCGGCGGCCACTTCCGTGGCCGCCCGCGGTTGCCTCCTTCCGCCCGCGGTCACGCGCCCCCCCGCCCTGGTGCGCCCCCGTTCGGATGCCCGCCCGGCCCGCGACTTTCTTTTTCCCCGTCGTTTTTCTCCCTTCCGTTCTGCCTCGCGGTCCTGGGGGCCGGGGTCGCGTCTTGCCGCCCCCCGCTTTCTTCTCCTGCCACCTTCTCC
Source organism: Bos taurus (assembly GCF_002263795.3). NCBI lineage: Eukaryota > Metazoa > Chordata > Mammalia > Artiodactyla > Bovidae > Bos > Bos taurus. Next base: position 28,609 of record NW_020191859.1, on the reverse strand, counting down.
TCTGCCCCCGCTTCGGTGCTTTCCTCTCTTCTCTGGCGCTCGGCGGCCCTGTTCCCTTTTCCGCCCCTTTTCTTCCGCCCCCTTCTTTTCTCCTCCCGGTGGGTTGTCCGCGACCCCCCTCCCCCCCGCCTTCGCTCACCGTTGCCTTCCCTCCCCGCGCCCCGGTGTGGTGGGACTCTCCTGGGCTCTCCCGCCCCCGCCTTCCCTCCCGGGTCCCCGGTTCCCCCTTCCCGCTCCTCCTTCCCCCCTTCTCTTCCTCCCTCCCTGCCCGGGCCCCCGCCGGTCCGGGCTCTGGCCCCTTCGCCGCCCCCCTGGCCCCCGTGCCCCCCTTCCCCCTCCCTTTCTCCTCCTCTTGTCCCTCCTCCCCCGCCTCTGTGTTTCGCCCGTTTCGCCCCTCTCCTGCCTCTCCCCGTTGGGCGGCTCTGCCCCTCCCCTGTGGCCGGCCCCCTCTTCCGGCCGGCTCGCGGCCTTTCCCCCGGCGTTGTCCGGTTCACCCCTGTACCCCCCCCGGCCTTACTTCCTGGCCCTGTCCGCTCCCTCGTTTTTCCGCGCGCGGTCGTGGGGGAGCGCCCCGCGTCCCCGTCCGCGGTTTCGGTGCCCGCCCCGCCGTCCCGTCGGCCGCCTCTGGTTTGGGGGTCTACTGCTCGCGCCTTTCCCGGGGGCCTCCTGCGCTCGCTCCCGCCTTTGCGTCTGCCGCGCCTCCTTCCTCCTGCCCTTTGTCCTGGGCGGCGTTCCTCACTGCGCTTCACCGCCGTGCTCGCCTTCCCGTGGCGCTCTTCCCGCTCCTGCCCGCTGCTGCTGTGGCCCGTGCCTGCCTCCCTCTGCCTCTGCCCTCATGCCCTCCTCTGCCCTCTGCCGGCTCCCGGCCGTCGGGGCCTCTGGCTCGCGCCGTGTTGCCGCCGGTCTCTCGCGGGTCTTTCTCGGGTTGCGGCCGGCCCCCCTGGGGTCCCTCGCCTTGTGCCGGTGCCCTCCGGGGGCTTCTCCTGGTGGCTCTGCGCCGTCCGGGCCCCTGGCGGTGGGCGGGCCTCTCGGCCCTCCCCTGGGTTTGGTGCCTTGGCCGCGGGCCTCCTCTCCCGTTGCGGCCGGCCCCTCCGGGTTCCTCTGCCTTCCGCCTCCGCTCGCCCGGTCCCTGCCGCCTTGGGCCCGGCGCGTCCGGCCTCGTCTTGGGTTGCGGCCTGGCCCTCCGCTTGCCTCTCGCGTGTTCCCGGGGGCGCCCGGCCCCTTGTCGCGCGGTCTTTGGCCCCTGGGGGTCTTTTCCCGCGCTGCCCGGGCGCGTCCCTGCCCTTCGTGTTGCCTTCCTTCCCCCGGTGGCGTTCGCCGCGGTGTCCGGGCCTCGGGTTCTTCTCCCGCGGGCCCCGGGCCCTCGGGGTCTTCGGCCTGTGGCCCCCCCCCGCGGCCCCGTCTGGCCTGTCGTCGTGCGCCCTGGCCTCCTCCTGCGGTGCGCCCTGGCCGGTCCGGGCCCCACCCCTTCCCGCCCCCCCGGGGCGTCGCCCCTCCTGTCCCGCTCCGGCCGGGTCGCCGGGGCCTCCGCGGCCGTGGTGCGGGCCCCTCGGTGTTCCTCTTGCGGGCGCCCGGGCTGTCGGGGCCCTTTGTGGGTCGCCTCCCGGGTGCCCCGTCCGTTTCGCCCTCCCCTTCCTCCCGTGGGCCTTCTCCTGGCCCTGTCGCGGGCCCGGGCTTCCTCTTGCGCTGCCGGGGGCCCCCGTGGCTTTTCTCGCGTTCCGCGGGCTTCTCGCGTTCCGCCGGGGCCTTCCGGCTGCCTCTTGTGTTGGCCCGGGCCGTCCCCTCTTCCCTTCGCGTTGCGCCGCCCGCTGGGGCTTCCTCTCCCCGGAGGAGACGGCCGCAGCTTCTCGCCATCTTGCCGCTGGCCCTCCCCCGCTTCGCCCTTGGCCCTGGGCACACCCGCGGCCTCCTGTTCCCCGTCGTCCTCGCGCCTCCGCGCCCCTCGCGCCCCTCCCGTGGTTCCCCGTCCCTCGCCCGCTGTCGCCCCTGTGCCGCTCCCGCGTCTCCGCGCCGTCCCCTTTCGGCCTTGGCGGTTCCGCCCCGGTCCTTGTCCCCTTGCTGCGCCCCCCCGTGGCCCCGCCCTCCCGGTCTCCCTCGCGCGGCCCCCCGCCGTTTTCCGCCCCCCTTCCTCGGCGCCCCTTCTCCCCTCCCTGCTCTGGCCCGGCGGGTCGCCTCCCCTGCTTTGTCTGGCCGGGGTTCCCGCCCTTCCGGTCGCCCCTCCGGCTGCGGCCGGTCTCCCGCCGCCCTTCCCGCCGTGGCCTCGTGGGTGGTTCCCCCTTCCGCCGGCCCCCGCTTTCCCGGTCCCCTCTTGCTCCGCCCCCGCTGCCCGGCCCCCTCTTCGCCCTCCCCTGTGCCTGCCGTCCCCCGCCGGGGCCGTGCCTCGCCCGTGCCTCGTCGGGCCCCGCCCCCCGGTTCCCCCTCCGCTCGCCCGTGGCCTGTCTCCCCGGGCCCCTCGCGCGGCCCGCGGCGTTCCCTGCCTCCCCCCCGCCGCGGCCTGCCTCTCCTGTCCCCCGTCTGCCGGGCCTTGCGCTCGGCGTCTGCCGTCCGCGGCCCCTGCGGTTCCTGCCTCCCCTGGCGCTGCGGCCCTCTTCCCCTGCCCCCCCCCCGTGGCGTGCCGCGCGGCCCCTCCCCCTCCCGTTTCCCTGCCTTCTCCGCGCCCCCCTGCGCCGCCCCCTGCGGTCCCCTGCCCCCGTCGCGGGCCCCCGGGTGTCCTGCCTCCCCCCGCGCCCGCCCTCGCGCGCCCTTCTTCCCCCGTCTCGCGGCCCGCTTCCCCTCCTGCCGTGCGCCGGCCTCTTGCCTCTTGCGTGCCTCTTGCCTCTTGCCTCTTGCGTGCCGCCCTTTCCCCCGCCTCCTCTTTCCGGCTCTGGCCTCGCTCCCCTGGCCTTCTCTCCCTGCTGGGCGCCCGTGCGGCCCTCCGCCCCTGCCCCGGTCCTGCGGCCGGCGGCTCGGCCTCCGCCCCGGCGGGCTCGCGCTTCCGGCGTCCCCCTGGCCCTTCTCGCGCCTCTCCCCCCCCCCGCGTCTGCCTCCTTTCTGCTTGTGCTTTCCCCTCCCCTCTGCCTTTCCGGGGGGCTCTCCCCCCTCCCTCTCTCTGCCCCCGCGTTCGCTTCCCGTTCCCGTTCCTCCTTCCTGGGTGTGCCCGTGTTTCCCCTCCCCCTCCTTTGGCCCTCCTCTCGCCTGCCTGCCTCGGTTTTTCCGGCCCCCTGGGCTTGTTCCGCGCCTCCCCCCTGTGCGCGGCCGGCGCTGTTCTCCCCTGTCTCCCCCCGCTTCTTTTGCGTCGTTCCCCGCTTGCTTCGCCCTTGTCTTGGTGCCTGGTTTTTCCCTTGTTGGGCCCTTGTTTGCTGCTCCGTTTCCCTCTCCCTTCCCTGCTGTGTCCCTGGCCGTGTCTTGCTTCCTCTCCTTGGTGTCCGTCGTCGCTTTCCTGTTTGTCCCTGGGCCCCTTGCGTTCCTTCTTTTTCTTGTTCTCGCCCCCCCCCTTTGCTCTGTCGGCCTGCCCCTTTCTCTCCTGCTTTTTTGGCGGGTGGCTCCTGCCCCCCCCTTTCGCGCCCCTCCGTTTTCTGCCGCCCCGGTCTTCCCCTGTTCCCGGCCTCCGGGCCCGCCGCTGCTGCCCCTCCCCTCCGCTTTTGCCTCTGCTCCGTTTGCCGGCCGCCCGCCTGGTTTGCTGCCCGCCTCGCCCCCTTCCCCCTTCTCCTCTCTGCCTCCCTTCCGGTCTCCCCTCCTTTGCCCCTCCCGTGCGGGCCTTGTTCCCGCCCCTTGGTCTCCCCCTGTCGTTCTTTCTCTTCCCTTCTGGCTGCCTTCTTCCGCCTCTTTTCTCCCCTGCCTTTCCTCCCTGCGCTCTCCTCCTTCTCTTCCTCTTTCTCTCCTTCCTTCCCCTTTCCTTCCGCCGTGGTTTCCTGCTCTTCGCCTCCGCCGTCTCTCCTTCGCCTCCCCTGGCTCCGCCGGGGCTGGTCCCCGGCCCCTCCCCTGGCTCGCGCGCCCTGCGGCGCTCGCCCTCGCCCCTCGCCTGGCGCCCCGCCTTCCCTGGCGCCCCCCGCGCGGCTCCCTGCCCTCGCCGTCGTCCCTCGTGCGCCCGCGCCCCCTGGGGCCGCCGCTCGCGCCCCCCCCCGCCTCCCCGTCCTCGCGCGCTGCGGGCCTTCGTCTCCTGCCTGGCCTCGCGCCCCCTCTCGCGCCCTCTCTCCCCCGCCTCCGGCGGCTTGCCTCCCTTTCGTCCCCCCGTGCGCTCCCCGCGCTCCCCGTCGCGCCTCGCGCGCCGCGCGGGGTTCTTTGCTTCCCCTCGCGCTGGCTGCCTGTCTCCCCGGGTGTGTCTGGCCTGCCCCCCGCGCTCCCTGTCGCCCCTGGCGCGGCCCCTGGCTTCTGGCCCCCCGCCTCGCTGCGGTCTCTTGGCCCTGCCGTCCCTCGCGCGCCCTCCCCCGCTTTCCTTCGCCCCTCGCCTGGCCGCTTGGCCTTCCCTGGGCCCCCCCCGCGGCCTCCTGCCTTCCCCGTCGTCCTTCGCGCCTCCTGCTCCCCCTCGCGCCCCCCCGTGGTTCCCCCGTCCTCGCCCGCTGTCGCCCTGTGCCGCTCCCGCGTCTCCGGCGCCGTCCCCCTTTCGGCCTTGGCGTTCGCCCCGGTCCTTGTCCCCTTGCTGCGCCCCCCCCGTGCCCCGCCCTCCCGGTCTCCCTCGCGCGGCCCCCGCCGTTTTCCGGCCCCCTTCCTCGGCGCCTCTTCTCCCCTCCTGCTCTGGCCCGGCGGGTCGCCTCCCCTGCTTTGTCTGGCCGGGGTTCCCGCCCTTCCGGTCGCCCCTCCGGCTGCGGCCGGTCTCCCGCCGCCCTTCCCGCCGTGGCCTCGTGGGTGGTTCCCCCTTCCGCCGGCCCCCGCTTTCCCGGTCCCCTCTTGCTCCGCCCCCGCTGCCCGGCCCCCTCTTCGCCCTCCCCCTGTGCCTGCCGTCCCCCGCCGGGGCCGTGCCTCGCCCGTGCCTCGTCGGGCCCCGCCCCCCGGTTCCCCTCCCGCTCGCCCCGTGGCCTGTCTCCCCGGGCCCCCTCGCGCGGCCCGCGGCGTTCCCTGCCTCCCCCCCGCCGCGGCCTGCCTCTCCTGTCCCCCGTCTGCCGGGCCCTTGCGCTCGGCGTCTGCCGTCCGCGGCCCCTGCGGTTCCTGCCTCCCCTGGCGCTGCGGCCCTCTTCCCCTGCCCCCCCCCGTGGCGTGCCGCGCGGCCCCTCCCCCTCCCGTTTCCCTGCCTTCTCCGCGCCCCCTGCGCCGCCCCCTGCGGTCCCCTGCCCCCGTCGCGGGCCCCCGGGTGTCCTGCCTCCCCCGCGCCCGCCCTCGCGCGCCCTTCTTCCCCCGTCTCGCGGCCCGCTTCCCCTCCTGCCGTGCGCCGGCCTCTTGCCTCTTGCGTGCCTCTTGCCTCTTGCCTCTTGCGTGCCGCCCTTTCCCCCGCCTCCTCTTTCCGGCTCTGGCCTCGCTCCCCTGGCCTTCTCTCCCTGCTGGGCGCCCGTGCGGCCCTCCGCCCCTGCCCCCGGTCCTGCGGCCGGCGGCTCGGCCTCCGCCCCGGCGGGCTCGCGCTTCCGGCGTCCCCCTGGCCCTTCTCGCGCCTCTCCCCCCCCCCGCGTCTGCCTCCTTTCTGCTTGTGCTTTCCCCTCCCCTCTGCCTTTCCGGGGGGCTCTCCCCCCTCCCTCTCTCTGCCCCCGCGTTCGCTTCCCGTTCCCGTTCCTCCTTCCTGGGTGTGCCCGTGTTTCCCCTCCCCCTCCTTTGGCCCTCCTCTCGCCTGCCTGCCTCGGTTTTTCCGGCCCCCTGGGCTTGTTCCGCGCCTCCCCCTGTGCGCGGCCGGCGCTGTTCTCCCCTGTCTCCCCCCGCTTCTTTTGCGTCGTTCCCCGCTTGCTTCGCCCTTGTCTTGGTGCCTGGTTTTTCCCTTGTTGGGCCCTTGTTTGCTGCTCCGTTTCCCTCTCCCTTCCCTGCTGTGTCCCTGGCCGTGTCTTGCTTCCTCTCCTTGGTGTCCGTCGTCGCTTTCCTGTTTGTCCCCTGGGCCCCTTGCGTTCCTTCTTTTTCTTGTTCTCGCCCCCCCCCCTTTGCTCTGTCGGCCTGCCCCTTTCTCTCCTGCTTTTTTGGCGGGTGGCTCCTGCCCCCCCCCTTTCGCGCCCCCTCCGTTTTCTGCCGCCCCGGTCTTCCCCTGTTCCCCGGCCTCCGGGCCCGCCGCTGCTGCCCCTCCCCTCCGCTTTTGCCTCTGCTCCGTTTGCCGGCCGCCCGCCTGGTTTGCTGCCCGCCTCGCCCCCTTCCCCCCTTCTCCTCTCTGCCTCCCTTCCGGTCTCCCCTCCTTTGCCCCCTCCCGTGCGGGCCTTGTTCCCCGCCCCTTGGTCTCCCCCTGTCGTTCTTTCTCTTCCCTTCTGGCTGCCTTCTTCCGCCTCTTTTCTCCCCTGCCTTTCCTCCCTGCGCTCTCCTCCTTCTCTTCCTCTTTCTCTCCTTCCTTCCCCTTTCCTTCCGCCGTGGTTTCCTGCTCTTCGCCTCCGCCGTCTCTCCTTCGCCTCCCCTGGCTCCGCCGGGGCTGGTCCCCGGCCCCCTCCCCTGGCTCGCGCGCCCTGCGGCGCTCGCCCTCGCCCCTCGCCTGGCGCCCCGCCTTCCCTGGCGCCCCCCGCGCGGCTCCCTGCCCTCGCCGTCGTCCCTCGTGCGCCCGCGCCCCCTGGGGCCGCCGCTCGCGCCCCCCCCGCCTCCCCCGTCCTCGCGCGCTGCGGGCCTTCGTCTCCTGCCTGGCCTCGCGCCCCCTCTCGCGCCCTCTCTCCCCCGCCTCCGGCGGCTTGCCTCCCTTTCGTCCCCCCGTGCGCTCCCCGCGCTCCCCGTCGCGCCTCGCGCGCCGCGCGGGGTTCTTTGCTTCCCCTCGCGCTGGCTGCCTGTCTCCCCGGGTGTGTCTGGCCTGCCCCCCGCGCTCCCTGTCGCCCCTGGCGCGGCCCCTGGCTTCTGGCCCCCGCCTCGCTGCGGTCTCTTGGCCCTGCCGTCCCTCGCGCGCCCTCCCCCGCTTTCCTTCGCCCCTCGCCTGGCCGCTTGGCCTTCCCTGGGCCCCCCCCGCGGCCTCCTGCCTTCCCCGTCGTCCTTCGCGCCTCCTGCTCCCCCTCGCGCCCCCCCGTGGTTCCCCCGTCCTCGCCCGCTGTCGCCCTGTGCCGCTCCCGCGTCTCCGGCGCCGTCCCCCTTTCGGCCTTGGCGTTCGCCCCGGTCCTTGTCCCCCTTGCTGCGCCCCCCCCGTGCCCCGCCCTCCCGGTCTCCCTCGCGCGGCCCCCGCCGTTTTCCGGCCCCCTTCCTCTGCGCCTCTTCTCCCCTCCTGCTCTGGCCCGGCGGGTCGCCTCCCCTGCTTTGTCTGGCCGGGGTTCCCGCCCTTCCGGTCGCCCCTCCGGCTGCGGCCGGTCTCCCGCCGCCCTTCCCGCCGTGGCCTCGTGGGTGGTTCCCCTTCCGCCGGCCCCCGCTTTCCCGGTCCCCTCTTGCTCCGCCCCGCTGCCCGGCCCCTCTTCGCCCTCCCCCCTGTGCCTGCCGTCCCCCGCCGGGGCCGTGCCTCGCCCGTGCCTCGTCGGGCCCGCCCCCCGGTTCCCCCTCCCGCTCGCCCCGTGGCCTGTCTCCCCGGGCCCCCTCGCGCGGCCCGCGGCGTTCCCTGCCTCCCCCCCGCCGCGGCCTGCCTCTCCTGTCCCCCGTCTGCCGGGCCCTTGCGCTCGGCGTCTGCCGTCCGCGGCCCCCTGCGGTTCCTGCCTCCCCTGGCGCTGCGGCCCTCTTCCCCTGCCCCCCCCCGTGGCGTGCCGCGCGGCCCCTCCCCCTCCCGTTTCCCTGCCTTCTCCGCGCCCCCCTGCGCCGCCCCCTGCGGTCCCCTGCCCCCGTCGCGGGCCCCCGGGTGTCCTGCCTCCCCCGCGCCCGCCCTCGCGCGCCCTTCTTCCCCCCGTCTCGCGGCCCGCTTCCCCTCCTCTGCCTTGCGCGTCCCGCCGCGCTCCCCCTCGCCCTTCGCCTGGCGCCCCGCCTTCCTTGCCGCCCCCCGCGCGGCTCCCTGCCCTCGCCGTCGTCCCTCGCGCGCCCCGCCCCCTGGGGCCGCCGCTCGCGCCCCCCCGCGCCTCCCCCGTCCTCGCGCCTTGCGGGCCTTCGTCTCCTGTCTGGCCTCGCGCCCCGTCTCTCGCCCTCTCTCCCCCGCCTCCGGCGGCTTGCCTCCCTTTCGTCCCCCCGTGCGCTCCCCGCGCTCCCCGTCGCGCCTCGCGCGCCGCGCGGGGTTCTTTGCTTCCCCTCGCGCTGGCTGCCTGTCTCCCCGGGTGCGTCTGGCCTGCCCCCCGCGCTCCCTTTCGCCCCTGGCGCGGCCCCTTGGCTTCTGGCCCCCGCCTCGCTGCGGTCTCTTGGCCCTGCCGTCCCTCGCGCGCCCTCCCCCGCTTTCCTTCGCCCCTCGCCTGGCCGCTTGGCCTTCCCTGGGCCCCCCCGCGGCCTCCTGCCTTCCCCGTCGTCCCTCGCGCCTCCCGCTGCCCCTCGCGCCCCTCCCCGTGGTTCCCCCGTCCTCGCCCGCTGCCGCCCTTTCCCGCTCCCGTGTCTCCGGCGCCGTCCCCCGTTCGGTCTTGGCGGTCGCCCCGGTCCTTGGCCCCCTTGCTGCGCCCCCCCGTGCCCCGCCCTCCCGGTCTCCCTCCCGCGGCCCCCGCGGTTTTCCCGCCCCCCTTCCTCTGCGCCCCTTCTCCCCTCCTGCTCTGGCCCGGCGGGTCGCCTCCCCTGCTTTGTCTGGCCGGGGTTCCCGCCCTTCCGGTCGCCCCTCCGGCTGCGGCCGGTCTCCCGCCGCCCTTCCCGCCGTGGCCTCGTGGGTGGTTCCCCCTTCCGCCGGCCCCCGCTTTCCCGGTCCCCTCTTGCTCCGCCCCGCTGCCCGGCCCCTCTTCGCCCTCCCCCTGTGCCTGCCGTCCCCCGCCGGGGCCGTGCCTCGCCCGTGCCTCGTCGGGCCCCGCCCCCCGGTTCCCCTCCCGCTCGCCCCGTGGCCTGTCTCCCCGGGCCCCCTCGCGCGGCCCGCGGCGTTCCCTGCCTCCCCCCCGCCGCGGCCTGCCTCTCCTGTCCCCCGTCTGCCGGGCCCTTGCGCTCGGCGTCTGCCGTCCGCGGCCCCCTGCGGTTCCTGCCTCCCCTGGCGCTGCGGCCCTCTTCCCCTGCCCCCCCCCGTGGCGTGCCGCGCGGCCCCTCCCCCTCCCGTTTCCCTGCCTTCTCCGCGCCCCCCTGCGCCGCCCCCTGCGGTCCCCTGCCCCCGTCGCGGGCCCCCCGGGTGTCCTGCCTCCCCCGCGCCCGCCCTCGCGCGCCCTTCTTCCCCCGTCTCGCGGCCCGCTTCCCCTCCTGCCGTGCGCCGGCCTCTTGCCTCTTGCGTGCCTCTTGCCTCTTGCCTCTTGCGTGCCGCCCTTTCCCCCGCCTCCTCTTTCCGGCTCTGGCCTCGCTCCCCTGGCCTTCTCTCCCTGCTGGGCGCCCGTGCGGCCCTCCGCCCCTGCCCCGGTCCTGCGGCCGGCGGCTCGGCCTCCGCCCCGGCGGGCTCGCGCTTCCGGCGTCCCCCTGGCCCTTCTCGCGCCTCTCCCCCCCCCCGCGTCTGCCTCCTTTCTGCTTGTGCTTTCCCCTCCCCTCTGCCTTTCCGGGGGGCTCTCCCCCCTCCCTCTCTCTGCCCCCGCGTTCGCTTCCCGTTCCCGTTCCTCCTTCCTGGGTGTGCCCGTGTTTCCCCTCCCCCTCCTTTGGCCCTCCTCTCGCCTGCCTGCCTCGGTTTTTCCGGCCCCCTGGGCTTGTTCCGCGCCTCCCCCCTGTGCGCGGCCGGCGCTGTTCTCCCCTGTCTCCCCCCGCTTCTTTTGCGTCGTTCCCCGCTTGCTTCGCCCTTGTCTTGGTGCCTGGTTTTTCCCTTGTTGGGCCCTTGTTTGCTGCTCCGTTTCCCTCTCCCTTCCCTGCTGTGTCCCTGGCCGTGTCTTGCTTCCTCTCCTTGGTGTCCGTCGTCGCTTTCCTGTTTGTCCCCTGGGCCCCTTGCGTTCCTTCTTTTTCTTGTTCTCGCCCCCCCCCTTTGCTCTGTCGGCCTGCCCCTTTCTCTCCTGCTTTTTTGGCGGGTGGCTCCTGCCCCCCCCTTTCGCGCCCCTCCGTTTTCTGCCGCCCCGGTCTTCCCCTGTTCCCCGGCCTCCGGGCCCGCCGCTGCTGCCCCTCCCCTCCGCTTTTGCCTCTGCTCCGTTTGCCGGCCGCCCGCCTGGTTTGCTGCCCGCCTCGCCCCCTTCCCCCCTTCTCCTCTCTGCCTCCCTTCCGGTCTCCCCCTCCTTTGCCCCTCCCGTGCGGGCCTTGTTCCCCGCCCCTTGGTCTCCCCCTGTCGTTCTTTCTCTTCCCTTCTGGCTGCCTTCTTCCGCCTCTTTTCTCCCCTGCCTTTCCTCCCTGCGCTCTCCTCCTTCTCTTCCTCTTTCTCTCCTTCCTTCCCCTTTCCTTCCGCCGTGGTTTCCTGCTCTTCGCCTCCGCCGTCTCTCCTTCGCCTCCCCTGGCTCCGCCGGGGCTGGTCCCCGGCCCCCTCCCCTGGCTCGCGCGCCCTGCGGCGCTCGCCCTCGCCCCTCGCCTGGCGCCCCGCCTTCCCTGGCGCCCCCCGCGCGGCTCCCTGCCCTCGCCGTCGTCCCTCGTGCGCCCGCGCCCCCTGGGGCCGCCGCTCGCGCCCCCCCCGCCTCCCCCGTCCTCGCGCGCTGCGGGCCTTCGTCTCCTGCCTGGCCTCGCGCCCCCTCTCGCGCCCTCTCTCCCCCGCCTCCGGCGGCTTGCCTCCCTTTCGTCCCCCCGTGCGCTCCCCGCGCTCCCCGTCGCGCCTCGCGCGCCGCGCGGGGTTCTTTGCTTCCCCTCGCGCTGGCTGCCTGTCTCCCCGGGTGTGTCTGGCCTGCCCCCCGCGCTCCCTGTCGCCCCTGGCGCGGCCCCTGGCTTCTGGCCCCCGCCTCGCTGCGGTCTCTTGGCCCTGCCGTCCCTCGCGCGCCCTCCCCCGCTTTCCTTCGCCCCTCGCCTGGCCGCTTGGCCTTCCCTGGGCCCCCCCCGCGGCCTCCTGCCTTCCCCGTCGTCCTTCGCGCCTCCTGCTCCCCCTCGCGCCCCCCCGTGGTTCCCCCGTCCTCGCCCGCTGTCGCCCTGTGCCGCTCCCGCGTCTCCGGCGCCGTCCCCCTTTCGGCCTTGGCGTTCGCCCCGGTCCTTGTCCCCCTTGCTGCGCCCCCCCGTGCCCCGCCCTCCCGGTCTCCCTCCCGCGGCCCCCGCCGTTTTCCCGGCCCCCTTCCTCTGCGCCCCTTCTCCCCTCCTGCTCTGGCCCGGCGGGTCGCCTCCCCTGCTTTGTCTGGCCGGGGTTCCCGCCCTTCCGGTCGCCCCTCCGGCTGCGGCCGGTCTCCCGCCGCCCTTCCCGCCGTGGCCTCGTGGGTGGTTCCCCCTTCCGCCGGCCCCCGCTTTCCCGGTCCCCTCTTGCTCCGCCCCCGCTGCCCGGCCCCCTCTTCGCCCTCCCCCTGTGCCTGCCGTCCCCCGCCGGGGCCGTGCCTCGCCCGTGCCTCGTCGGGCCCGCCCCCCGGTTCCCCCTCCCGCTCGCCCCGTGGCCTGTCTCCCCGGGCCCCCTCGCGCGGCCCGCGGCGTTCCCTGCCTCCCCCCCGCCGCGGCCTGCCTCTCCTGTCCCCCGTCTGCCGGGCCCTTGCGCTCGGCGTCTGCCGTCCGCGGCCCCCTGCGGTTCCTGCCTCCCCTGGCGCTGCGGCCCTCTTCCCCTGCCCCCCCCCGTGGCGTGCCGCGCGGCCCCTCCCCCTCCCGTTTCCCTGCCTTCTCCGCGCCCCCCTGCGCCGCCCCCTGCGGTCCCCTGCCCCCGTCGCGGGCCCCCCGGGTGTCCTGCCTCCCCCGCGCCCGCCCTCGCGCGCCCTTCTTCCCCCCGTCTCGCGGCCCGCTTCCCCTCCTGCCGTGCGCCGGCCTCTTGCCTCTTGCGTGCCTCTTGCCTCTTGCCTCTTGCGTGCCGCCCTTTCCCCCGCCTCCTCTTTCCGGCTCTGGCCTCGCTCCCCTGGCCTTCTCTCCCTGCTGGGCGCCCGTGCGGCCCTCCGCCCCTGCCCCGGTCCTGCGGCCGGCGGCTCGGCCTCCGCCCCGGCGGGCTCGCGCTTCCGGCGTCCCCCTGGCCCTTCTCGCGCCTCTCCCCCCCCCCGCGTCTGCCTCCTTTCTGCTTGTGCTTTCCCCTCCCCTCTGCCTTTCCGGGGGGCTCTCCCCCCTCCCTCTCTCTGCCCCCGCGTTCGCTTCCCGTTCCCGTTCCTCCTTCCTGGGTGTGCCCGTGTTTCCCCTCCCCCTCCTTTGGCCCTCCTCTCGCCTGCCTGCCTCGGTTTTTCCGGCCCCCTGGGCTTGTTCCGCGCCTCCCCCTGTGCGCGGCCGGCGCTGTTCTCCCCTGTCTCCCCCCGCTTCTTTTGCGTCGTTCCCCGCTTGCTTCGCCCTTGTCTTGGTGCCTGGTTTTTCCCTTGTTGGGCCCTTGTTTGCTGCTCCGTTTCCCTCTCCCTTCCCTGCTGTGTCCCTGGCCGTGTCTTGCTTCCTCTCCTTGGTGTCCGTCGTCGCTTTCCTGTTTGTCCCCTGGGCCCCTTGCGTTCCTTCTTTTTCTTGTTCTCGCCCCCCCCCTTTGCTCTGTCGGCCTGCCCCTTTCTCTCCTGCTTTTTTGGCGGGTGGCTCCTGCCCCCCCCCTTTCGCGCCCCCTCCGTTTTCTGCCGCCCGGTCTTCCCCTGTTCCCCGGCCTCCGGGCCCGCCGCTGCTGCCCCTCCCCTCCGCTTTTGCCTCTGCTCCGTTTGCCGGCCGCCCGCCTGGTTTGCTGCCCGCCTCGCCCCCTTCCCCCCTTCTCCTCTCTGCCTCCCTTCCGGTCTCCCCTCCTTTGCCCCCTCCCGTGCGGGCCTTGTTCCCCGCCCCTTGGTCTCCCCTGTCGTTCTTTCTCTTCCCTTCTGGCTGCCTTCTTCCGCCTCTTTTCTCCCCTGCCTTTCCTCCCTGCGCTCTCCTCCTTCTCTTCCTCTTTCTCTCCTTCCTTCCCCTTTCCTTCCGCCGTGGTTTCCTGCTCTTCGCCTCCGCCGTCTCTCCTTCGCCTCCCCTGGCTCCGCCGGGGCTGGTCCCCGGCCCCCTCCCCTGGCTCGCGCGCCCTGCGGCGCTCGCCCTCGCCCCTCGCCTGGCGCCCCGCCTTCCCTGGCGCCCCCGCGCGGCTCCCTGCCCTCGCCGTCGTCCCTCGTGCGCCCGCGCCCCCTGGGGCCGCCGCTCGCGCCCCCCCCCGCCTCCCCCGTCCTCGCGCGCTGCGGGCCTTCGTCTCCTGCCTGGCCTCGCGCCCCCTCTCGCGCCCTCTCTCCCCCGCCTCCGGCGGCTTGCCTCCTTTCGTCCCCCCGTGCGCTCCCCGCGCTCCCCGTCGCGCCTCGCGCGCCGCGCGGGGTTCTTTGCTTCCCCTCGCGCTGGCTGCCTGTCTCCCCGGGTGTGTCTGGCCTGCCCCCCGCGCTCCCTGTCGCCCCTGGCGCGGCCCCCTGGCTTCTGGCCCCCGCCTCGCTGCGGTCTCTTGGCCCTGCCGTCCCTCGCGCGCCCTCCCCCGCTTTCCTTCGCCCCTCGCCTGGCCGCTTGGCCTTCCCTGGGCCCCCCCGCGGCCTCCTGCCTTCCCCGTCGTCCTTCGCGCCTCCTGCTCCCCCTCGCGCCCCCCCGTGGTTCCCCCGTCCTCGCCCGCTGTCGCCCTGTGCCGCTCCCGCGTCTCCGGCGCCGTCCCCCTTTCGGCCTTGGCGTTCGCCCCGGTCCTTGTCCCCCTTGCTGCGCCCCCCCCGTGCCCCGCCCTCCCGGTCTCCCTCCCGCGGCCCCCGCCGTTTTCCGGCCCCCTTCCTCTGCGCCCCTTCTCCCCTCCTGCTCTGGCCCGGCGGGTCGCCTCCCCTGCTTTGTCTGGCCGGGGTTCCCGCCCTTCCGGTCGCCCCTCCGGCTGCGGCCGGTCTCCCGCCGCCCTTCCCGCCGTGGCCTCGTGGGTGGTTCCCCCTTCCGCCGGCCCCCGCTTTCCCGGTCCCCTCTTGCTCCGCCCCCGCTGCCCGGCCCCTCTTCGCCCTCCCCCCTGTGCCTGCCGTCCCCCGCCGGGGCCGTGCCTCGCCCGTGCCTCGTCGGGCCCCGCCCCCCGGTTCCCCTCCCGCTCGCCCCGTGGCCTGTCTCCCCGGGCCCCCTCGCGCGGCCCGCGGCGTTCCCTGCCTCCCCCCCGCCGCGGCCTGCCTCTCCTGTCCCCCGTCTGCCGGGCCCTTGCGCTCGGCGTCTGCCGTCCGCGGCCCCCTGCGGTTCCTGCCTCCCCTGGCGCTGCGGCCCTCTTCCCCTGCCCCCCCCCGTGGCGTGCCGCGCGGCCCCTCCCCCTCCCGTTTCCCTGCCTTCTCCGCGCCCCCTGCGCCGCCCCCTGCGGTCCCCTGCCCCCGTCGCGGGCCCCCGGGTGTCCTGCCTCCCCCGCGCCCGCCCTCGCGCGCCCTTCTTCCCCCCGTCTCGCGGCCCGCTTCCCCTCCTCTGCCTTGCGCGTCCCGCCGCGCTCCCCCTCGCCCTTCGCCTGGCGCCCCGCCTTCCTTGCCGCCCCCCGCGCGGCTCCCTGCCCTCGCCGTCGTCCCTCGCGCGCCCCGCCCCCTGGGGCCGCCGCTCGCGCCCCCCCGCGCCTCCCCCGTCCTCGCGCCTTGCGGGCCTTCGTCTCCTGTCTGGCCTCGCGCCCCGTCTCTCGCCCTCTCTCCCCCGCCTCCGGCGGCTTGCCTCCCTTTCGTCCCCCCGTGCGCTCCCCGCGCTCCCCGTCGCGCCTCGCGCGCCGCGCGGGGTTCTTTGCTTCCCCTCGCGCTGGCTGCCTGTCTCCCCGGGTGCGTCTGGCCTGCCCCCCGCGCTCCCTTTCGCCCCTGGCGCGGCCCCTTGGCTTCTGGCCCCCCGCCTCGCTGCGGTCTCTTGGCCCTGCCGTCCCTCGCGCGCCCTCCCCCGCTTTCCTTCGCCCCTCGCCTGGCCGCTTGGCCTTCCCTGGGCCCCCCCGCGGCCTCCTGCCTTCCCCGTCGTCCCTCGCGCCTCCCGCTGCCCCTCGCGCCCTCCCCGTGGTTCCCCCGTCCTCGCCCGCTGCCGCCCTTTCCCGCTCCCGTGTCTCCGGCGCCGTCCCCCGTTCGGTCTTGGCGGTCGCCCCGGTCCTTGGCCCCCTTGCTGCGCCCCCCCCGTGCCCCGCCCTCCCGGTCTCCCTCCCGCGGCCCCCGCGGTTTTCCCGCCCCCCTTCCTCTGCGCCCCTTCTCCCCTCCTGCTCTGGCCCGGCGGGTCGCCTCCCCTGCTTTGTCTGGCCGGGGTTCCCGCCCTTCCGGTCGCCCCTCCGGCTGCGGCCGGTCTCCCGCCGCCCTTCCCGCCGTGGCCTCGTGGGTGGTTCCCCCTTCCGCCGGCCCCCGCTTTCCCGGTCCCCTCTTGCTCCGCCCCCGCTGCCCGGCCCCCTCTTCGCCCTCCCCCCTGTGCCTGCCGTCCCCCGCCGGGGCCGTGCCTCGCCCGTGCCTCGTCGGGCCCCGCCCCCCGGTTCCCCTCCCGCTCGCCCCGTGGCCTGTCTCCCCGGGCCCCCTCGCGCGGCCCGCGGCGTTCCCTGCCTCCCCCCCGCCGCGGCCTGCCTCTCCTGTCCCCGTCTGCCGGGCCCTTGCGCTCGGCGTCTGCCGTCCGCGGCCCCCTGCGGTTCCTGCCTCCCCTGGCGCTGCGGCCCTCTTCCCCTGCCCCCCCCCGTGGCGTGCCGCGCGGCCCCTCCCCCTCCCGTTTCCCTGCCTTCTCCGCGCCCCCCTGCGCCGCCCCCTGCGGTCCCCTGCCCCCGTCGCGGGCCCCCCGGGTGTCCTGCCTCCCCCGCGCCCGCCCTCGCGCGCCCTTCTTCCCCCGTCTCGCGGCCCGCTTCCCCTCCTGCCGTGCGCCGGCCTCTTGCCTCTTGCGTGCCTCTTGCCTCTTGCCTCTTGCGTGCCGCCCTTTCCCCCGCCTCCTCTTTCCGGCTCTGGCCTCGCTCCCCTGGCCTTCTCTCCCTGCTGGGCGCCCGTGCGGCCCTCCGCCCCTGCCCCGGTCCTGCGGCCGGCGGCTCGGCCTCCGCCCCGGCGGGCTCGCGCTTCCGGCGTCCCCCTGGCCCTTCTCGCGCCTCTCCCCCCCCCGCGTCTGCCTCCTTTCTGCTTGTGCTTTCCCCTCCCCCTCTGCCTTTCCGGGGGGCTCTCCCCCCTCCCTCTCTCTGCCCCCGCGTTCGCTTCCCGTTCCCGTTCCTCCTTCCTGGGTGTGCCCGTGTTTCCCCTCCCCCTCCTTTGGCCCTCCTCTCGCCTGCCTGCCTCGGTTTTTCCGGCCCCTGGGCTTGTTCCGCGCCTCCCCCTGTGCGCGGCCGGCGCTGTTCTCCCCTGTCTCCCCCCGCTTCTTTTGCGTCGTTCCCCGCTTGCTTCGCCCTTGTCTTGGTGCCTGGTTTTTCCCTTGTTGGGCCCTTGTTTGCTGCTCCGTTTCCCTCTCCCTTCCCTGCTGTGTCCCTGGCCGTGTCTTGCTTCCTCTCCTTGGTGTCCGTCGTCGCTTTCCTGTTTGTCCCCTGGGCCCCTTGCGTTCCTTCTTTTTCTTGTTCTCGCCCCCCCCCTTTGCTCTGTCGGCCTGCCCCTTTCTCTCCTGCTTTTTTGGCGGGTGGCTCCTGCCCCCCCCTTTCGCGCCCCCTCCGTTTTCTGCCGCCCCGGTCTTCCCCTGTTCCCGGCCTCCGGGCCCGCCGCTGCTGCCCCTCCCCTCCGCTTTTGCCTCTGCTCCGTTTGCCGGCCGCCCGCCTGGTTTGCTGCCCGCCTCGCCCCCTTCCCCCCTTCTCCTCTCTGCCTCCCTTCCGGTCTCCCCCTCCTTTGCCCCTCCCGTGCGGGCCTTGTTCCCCGCCCCTTGGTCTCCCCCTGTCGTTCTTTCTCTTCCCTTCTGGCTGCCTTCTTCCGCCTCTTTTCTCCCCTGCCTTTCCTCCCTGCGCTCTCCTCCTTCTCTTCCTCTTTCTCTCCTTCCTTCCCTTTCCTTCCGCCGTGGTTTCCTGCTCTTCGCCTCCGCCGTCTCTCCTTCGCCTCCCCTGGCTCCGCCGGGGCTGGTCCCCGGCCCCCTCCCTGGCTCGCGCGCCCTGCGGCGCTCGCCCTCGCCCTCGCCTGGCGCCCCGCCTTCCCTGGCGCCCCCGCGCGGCTCCCTGCCCTCGCCGTCGTCCCTCGTGCGCCCGCGCCCCCTGGGGCCGCCGCTCGCGCCCCCCCCCGCCTCCCCCGTCCTCGCGCGCTGCGGGCCTTCGTCTCCTGCCTGGCCTCGCGCCCCCTCTCGCGCCCTCTCTCCCCCGCCTCCGGCGGCTTGCCTCCCTTTCGTCCCCCCGTGCGCTCCCCGCGCTCCCCGTCGCGCCTCGCGCGCCGCGCGGGGTTCTTTGCTTCCCCTCGCGCTGGCTGCCTGTCTCCCCGGGTGCGTCTGGCCTGCCCCCCGCGCTCCCTGTCGCCCCTGGCGCGGCCCCTGGCTTCTGGCCCCCGCCTCGCTGCGGTCTCTTGGCCCTGCCGTCCCTCGCGCGCCCTCCCCCGCTTTCCTTCGCCCCTCGCCTGGCCGCTTGGCCTTCCCTGGGCCCCCCCGCGGCCTCCTGCCTTCCCCGTCGTCCTCGCGCCTCCCGCTCCCCTCGCGCCCCCCCGTGGTTCCCCCGTCCTCGCCCGCTGCCGCCCTTTCCGCTCCCGCGTCTCCGGCGCCGTCCCCCGTTCGGCCTTGGCGGTCGCCCCGGTCCTTGGCCCCTTGCTGCGCCCCCCCGTTCCCCGCCCTCCCGGTCTCCCTCGCGCGGCCCCCGCGGTTTTCCGGCCCCCCTCCTCTGCGCCCTTCTCCCCTCCTGCTCTGGCCCGGCGGGTCGCCTCCCCTGCTTTGTCTGGCCGGGTTCCCGCCCTTCCGGTCGCCCCTCCGGCTGCGGCCGGTCTCCCGCCGCCCTTCCCGCCGTGGCCTCGTGGGTGGTTCCCCTTCCGCCGGCCCCCGCTTTCCCGGTCCCCTCTTGCTCCGCCCCCGCTGCCCGGCCCCCTCTCGCCCTCCCCCCTGTGCCTGCCGTCCCCCGCCGGGGCCGTGCCTCGCCCGTGCCTCGTCGGGCCCGCCCCCCGGTTCCCCTCCCGCTCGCCCCGTGGCCTGTCTCCCCGGGGCCCCTCGCGCGGCCCGCGGCGTTCCCTGCCTCCCCCCCCGCCGCGGCCTGCCTCTCCTGTCCCCGTCTGCCGGGCCCTTGCGCTCGGCGTCTGCCGTCCGCGGCCCCTGCGGTTCCTGCCTCCCCTGGCGCTGCGGCCCTCTTCCCCTGCCCCCCCCCGTGGCGTGCCGCGCGGCCCCTCCCCCCTCCCGTTTCCCTGCCTTCTCCGCGCCCCCCTGCGCCGCCCCCTGCGGTCCCCTGCCCCCGTCGCGGGCCCCCGGGTGTCCTGCCTCCCCCGCGCCCGCCCTCGCGCGCCCTTCTTCCCCCCGTCTCGCGGCCCGCTTCCCCTCCCTGCCTTGCGCGTCCCGCCGCGCTCCCCCTCGCCCCTTCGCCTGGCGCCCCGCCTTCCTTGCCGCCCCCCGCGCGGCTCCCTGCCCTCGCCGTCGTCCCTCGCGCGCCCCGCCCCCTGGGGCCGCCGCTCGCGCCCCCCGCGCTCCCCCGTCCTCGCGCCTGCGGGCCTTCGTCTCCTGTCTGGCCTCGCGCCCCGTCTCTCGCCCTCTCTCCCCCGCCTCCGGCGGCTTGCCTCCCTTTCGTCCCCCCGTGCGCTCCCCGCGCTCCCCGTCGCGCCTCGCGCGCCGCGCGGGGTTCTTTGCTTCCCCTCGCGCTGGCTGCCTGTCTCCCCGGGTGCGTCTGGCCTGCCCCCCCGCGCTCCCTTTCGCCCCTGGCGCGGCCCCTTGGCTTCTGGCCCCCGCCTCGCTGCGGTCTCTTGGCCCTGCCGTCCCTCGCGCGCCCTCCCCGCTTTCCTTCGCCCCTCGCCTGGCCGCTTGGCCTTCCCTGGGCCCCCCCCGCGGCCTCCTGCCTTCCCCGTCGTCCCTCGCGCCTCCCGCTGCCCCTCGCGCCCTCCCCGTGGTTCCCCCGTCCTCGCCCGCTGCCGCCCTTTCCCGCTCCCGCGTCTCCGGCGCCGTCCCCCGTTCGGCCTTGGCGGTCGCCCCGGTCCTTGGCCCCCTTGCTGCGCCCCCCCCGTGCCCCGCCCTCCCGGTCTCCCTCCCGCGGCCCCCGCGGTTTTCCGGCCCCCTTCCTCTGCGCCCCTTCTCCCCTCCTGCTCTGGCCCGGCGGGTCGCCTCCCCTGCTTTGTCTGGCCGGGGTTCCCGCCCTTCCGGTCGCCCCTCCGGCTGCGGCCGGTCTCCCGCCGCCCTTCCCGCCGTGGCCTCGTGGGTGGTTCCCCCTTCCGCCGGCCCCCGCTTTCCCGGTCCCCTCTTGCTCCGCCCCCGCTGCCCGGCCCCTCTTCGCCCTCCCCCCTGTGCCTGCCGTCCCCCGCCGGGGCCGTGCCTCGCCCGTGCCTCGTCGGCCCGCCCCCCGGTTCCCCCTCCCGCTCGCCCCGTGGCCTGTCTCCCCGGGCCCCCTCGCGCGGCCCGCGGCGTTCCCTGCCTCCCCCCCCGCCGCGGCCTGCCTCTCCTGTCCCCCGTCTGCCGGGCCCTTGCGCTCGGCGTCTGCCGTCCGCGGCCCCCTGCGGTTCCTGCTCCCCTGGCGCTGCGGCCCTCTTCCCCTGCCCCCCCCCGTGGCGTGCCCGCGCGGCCCCTCCCCCCTCCCGTTTCCCTGCCTTCTCCGCGCCCCCCCTGCGCCGCCCCCTGACGGTCCCCTGCCCCCGTCGCGGGCCCCCGGGTGTCCTGCCTCCCCCCAAGCGCCCGCCCCTCGCGACGCCCTTCTTCCCCACCGTCTCGCGGCCAAGCATTCCCCTCCTAGCCGTGCAGCCGGCCTTTGCCTCATTGCGTGCCTCTTGCCTCTTGCCTATTGCGTGCCGCCCTTTCCCCCGCATCCTCTTCCGTGCATCTTGGCCTCAGCTTCACCTGGCCTTCTCTCCCTGCCTGGGCCGCCCAGTTGCCGGCCCCTCCCCCTCCCCAGGTCCTGCGGCCGGACGGCTCGGCCTCCCCGCCCAGGCCGGCTCGTTCGCTTCCGGCGTCCCTGGCCCTTCTCCGCGGCAACTCTACCCCCCCCCCCGTCTGCCTCCTTTCTGCTTGTTGCTTTCCCCCTTCACCCTATCTGCCTTTACGGGGGGCTTCTCCCCCCCTCCCTCCTCTCTGCCCACCGCGTTCGCTTACCAGTTCACCGTTCCCTTCCTGGGTGTGCCAGTGTTTCCCTCCCCCTCCTTTGGCCTCCTCTCGCCTGCCTGCCTCGGTTTTTCCGGCCCCTGGGCTTGTTCCGCGCCTCCCCCTGTGCGCGGCCGGCGCTGTTCTCCCCTGTCTCCCCCGCTTCTTTGCGTCGTTCCCGCTTGCTTCGCCTTGTCTTGGTGCCTGGTTTTCCCTTGTTGGGCCCTTGTTTGCTGCTCCGTTCCCTCTCCCTTCCCTGCTGTGTCCCTGGCCGTGTCTTGCTTCCTCCTTGGTGTCCGTCGTCGCTTTCCTGTTGTCCCTGGGCCCCTTGCGTTCCTTCTTTTCTTGTTCTCGCCCCCCCCTTTGCTCTGTCGGCTGCCCCTTTCTCTCCTGCTTTTTGGCGGGTGGCTCCTGCCCCCCCTTTCGCGCCCCTCGTTTTCTGCCGCCCGGTCTTCCCCTGTTCCCCGGCCTCCGGGCCCGCCGCTGCTGCCCTCCCTCCGCTTTGCCTCTGCTCGTTTGCCGGCCGCCGCCTGGTTTGCTGCCCGCCT
Organism: Bos taurus; assembly: GCF_002263795.3. NCBI lineage: Eukaryota > Metazoa > Chordata > Mammalia > Artiodactyla > Bovidae > Bos > Bos taurus. Next base: position 7,973 of record NW_020191859.1, on the reverse strand, counting down.
CGCCCCTTCCCCCCTTCTCCTCTCTGCCTCCTTCGGTCTCCCCTCCTTTGCCCCTCCGTGCGGGCCTTGTTCCCGCCCCTTGGTCTCCCCTGTCGTTCTTTCTCTTCCCTTCTGGCTGCCTTCTTCCGCCTCTTTTCTCCCCTGCTTTCCTCCCTGCGCTCTCCTCCTTCTCTTCCTCTTTCTCCTTCTTCCCTTCCTTCGCCGTGGTTTCCTGCTCTTCGCCTCCGCCGTCTCTCCTTCGCCTCCCCTGGCTCCGCCGGGGCTGGTCCCGGCCCCTCCCCTGGCTCGGCGCCCTGCCGCGCTCCCCCTCGCCCCTCGCCTGGCGCCCCGCCTTCCCTGGCGCCCCCCGCGCGGCTCCCTGCCCTCGCCGTCGTCCCTCGTGCGCCCCGCCCCTGGGGCCGCCGCTCGCGCCCCCCCCGCTCCCCCGTCCTCGCGCGCTGCGGGCCTTCGTCTCCTGCCTGGCCTCGCGCCCCCTCTCGCGCCCTCTCTCCCCCGCCTCCGGCGGCTTGCCTCCCTTGCGTCCCCCCGTGCGCTCCCCGCGCTCCCCGTCGCGCCTTCGCGCGCCGCGCGGGGTTCTTTTGCTTCCCCTCGCGCTGCCTGCCTGTCTCCCCGGGTGCGTCTGGCCTGCCCCCCGCGCTCCCTGTCGCCCCTGGCGCGGCCCCTTGGCTTCTGGCCCCCGCCTCGCTGCGGTCTCTTGGCCCTGCCGTCCTCGCGCGCCCTCCCCGCTTTCCTTCGCCCCTCGCCTGGCCGCTTGGCCTTGCCTGGGCCCCCCCGCGGCCGCCTGCCTTCCCCGTCGTCCCTCGCGCCTCCCGCCGTCCCTCGCGCCCCCCCCGTGGCTCCCCCGTCCTCGCCCGCTGCCGCCCTTTCCCCGCTCCCGCGCCTCCGGCGCCGTCCCCCGTTCGGGCCTTGGCGGTCGCCCGGGCCCTTGGCCCCCTTGCTGCGCCCCCCCCGTTCCCCGCCCTCCCGGTCTCCCTCGCGCGGCCCCCTGCGGTTTTCCGGCCCCCCTCCTCTGCGCCCTTTCTCCCCTCCTGCTCTGGCCGGGCGGGTCGCCTCCCCTGCTTTGTCTGGCCGGGGTTCCCGCCCTTCCGGTCGCCCTCCGGCTGCGGCCGGCTCTCCCGCCGCCCTTCCGCCGTGGCCTCGTGGGGGGTTCCCCCTTCCGTCGGCCCCCGCTTTCCCGGTCCCCTCTTGCTCCGCCCCGCTGCCCGGCCCCCTCTCCGCCCTCCCGCCCTGTGCCCTGCCGTCCCCCGCCGGGGCCGTTTTTCCGTGCCTCGTTCGGCCCCCCCCGGTTCCCCCTCCGCTCGCCCCGCGGCCTCTCTCCCCGGGGCCCTCTCGCGCGGCCCGCGGCGTTCCCTGCCTCCCCCCCGCCGCGGCCTGCCTCTCCTGGTCCCCCGTCTGCCGGGCCCCTGCGCTCGGCGTCTGCCCTCCGCGGTCCCCTGCGGTTCCTGCCTCCCCTGGCCGCTGCGGCCCTCTTCCCTGCCCCCCCCCGTGGCGTCCCGCGCGGCCCCTGCCCACCTCCCAGTTTCCCTGCCCTTCTCGGCCCCTGCGCCCCCTGGGTCCCTGCCCGCGGGGCCCCGGTGTCTGCCTCCCCCCCGCAGCCGCCCTCGGCCTGTCTTCACCCGTCTCGCGGCCCGTTCTCCTCTTGCTTTGGCGTCCCAGCGCGCTCGCCCCTCGCCATTCGCTGGCCCCGATTTCCTGCCGCCCCCGACGGGCTCCTGACCTCGCCGTCGTCCCTGCGAGCCGCACACTGGGGCCGCCGCTCGGCCCCCCCGGCCTCCCCTCTTCGCGCTTGCGGGTCTGTCGTCTTCTGTTGCCTGGCCGTGTCTCTCGCCTCTCTCCACGCCTCGGCGCCTTGCCTCCTTTGTCCTGTGCGCTCCACAGCGATCCCGTCGCGCTCGGCAGCGCCGGGTTCTTTGCTTCCCTCGCGCATGGCATGCCTTGTCTCCCCGGGTGCGTCTGGCCTGCCCCCCCGCGCTCCCCTGTCGCCCCTGGCGCGGCCCCTTGGCTTCTGGCCCCCGCCCTCGCTGCGGTCTCTTGGCCCTGCCGTCCCTCGCGCGCCCTCCCCCGCTTCCTTCGCCCCCTCGCCTGGCCCTTGGCCTTGCCTGGGCCCCCCCCGCGGCCTCCTGCCTTCCCCGTCGTCCCTCGCGCCCTCCCGCCGTCCCTCGGCCCCCCCCCGTGGCTCCCCCGTCCTCGCCCGCTGCCGCCTTTCCCGCTCCCGCGCCTCCGGCGCCGTCCCCCGTTCGGCCTTGGCGGTCGCCCGGGGCCTTGGCCCCCTTGCTGCGCCCCCCCCGTTCCCCGCCTCCCGGTCTCTCCCTCGCGCGGCCCCTGCGGTTTTCCGGCCCCCCTCCTCTGCGCCCTTCTCCCCTCCTGCTCTGGCCCGGCGGGTCGCCTCCCCTGCCTTTGTCTGGCGGGGTTCCCGCCTTCCGTCGCCCCTCCGGCTGCGGGCCGGTCTCCGACGCCCTTCCCGCCGTGGCCTCGTGGGTGGTTCCCCCTTCTGTCGCCCCCGCTTTCCCGGTCCCCTCTTGCTCCGCCCCGCTGCCACGGCCCCCTCTTCCGCCCTCCCCCCTGTGCCTCCTCCCCGCCGGGGCCGTGCCTCGCCCGTGCCTCCGTCGGGCCCCCCCCCCCGGTTCCCCCTCCCGCTCGGCCCCGCGGCCTCTCTCCCGGCGGCCCTCTCGGCCCGGCCCGCGGCGTTCCCTGCCTCCCCCCCGCGCGGCCTGGCCTCTCCTGTCCCGTCTGGCCGGGCCCCTTGCGCTCGGCCCGTTGCCCTCCGCGGCCCCTGCGGTTCCTGCCCCCTGGGCGTGCGGCCCTCTTCCCTGCCCCCCCCGTGGCGTCCCGCCGGCGGCCCCTCCCACTCCCGTTTCCCTGGCTTCCTCCGGCCCCCCTGCGCGCCCCCTGCGGTCCCCTGCCCCGTCGCCGGGCCCCGGCGTGTCCTGCCCCCCCGCGCGCCCGCGCCCCTTCTCTCACCCCCGTCTCGCGGCCCGCTTCCTCCTGCGTGCGCCGGCTCTCTTGCTCTTGGTGCCTCTTGTCTTGCTCTTGCGTGCAGCCTTTCCCCCCGCCTCCTTTCCGGTTGGCCTGCTCCCTGGCCTTCTCCTCCCTGCTGGGCGCAGTGCGGCTCTCCCTGCCCCGGTCTCGGCAGGGGCTCGGCTCCCCTCGGGCGGGCTCGGCTTCGGCGTCCTGGCCTTCTCGCGCTCTCCCACCCCCCCGCGTCTGCCTCTGTTCTGCTTGTGCTTTCCCCTACACCCCTGACTTTCCGGGGGGCTTCCCATCCTCTCTCTGCCCCAGCGTTAAGCTTCCGTTCCAGTTTCCTAATCCTGGGTGTGCCCGTGTTTCCCCTCCAACTCTTTTTGGCATCTCTCGCCTGCCTGCCTGGTTTTTCCGGGTCCGCCTGGTTGTTCCGCGCTCCCCCCTGTGAGCAGGCGGCGCTGTTCTACCTGCTCTCCCCGTTCTTTTGCGTGTTTCCCGCTTGCTTCGCCTTGTCTTGGTGCCTGGTTTTTCCCTTGTTGGGCCTTGTTTGCTGCTCGTTTCCCTCTCCCTTCCCTGCTGTGTCCCTGGCGTGTCTTGCTTCTCTCTTGGTGTCGTCGTCGCTTTCCTGTTTGTCCCCTGGGCCCTTGCGTTCCTTCTTTTTCTTGTTCTCGCCCCCCCCTTTGCTCTGTCGGCTGCCCTTTCTCTCCTGCTTTTTTGGCGGGTGGCTCCTGCCCCCCCCTTTCGCGCCCTCGTTTTCTGCCGCCCGGTCTTCCCTGTTCCCGGCCTCCGGGCCGCCGCTGCTGCCCTCCCTCCGCTTTTGCCTCTGCTCGTTTGCCGGCGCCGCCTGGTTTGCTGCCCGCCTCGCCCCTTCCCCCTTCTCCTCTCTGCCTCCTTCCGGTCTCCCCTCCTTTGCCCCTCCGTGCGGGCCTTGTTCCCCGCCCCTTGGTCTCCCCTGTCGTTCTTTCTCTTCCCTTCTGGCTGCCTTCTTCCGCCTCTTTTCTCCCTGCTTTCCTCCTGCGCTCTCCTCCTTCTCTTCCTCTTTCTCTCCTTCTTCCCTTTCTTCGCCGTGGTTTCCTGCTCTTCGCCTCCGCCGTCTCTCCTTCGCCTCCCCTGGCTCCGCCGGGGCTGGTCCCCGGCCCCTCCCCTGGCTCGCGCGCCCTGCGGCGCTCGCCCTCGCCCCTCGCCTGGCGCCCCGCCTTCCCTGGCGCCCCCCGGCGGCTCCCTGCCCTCGCCGTCGTCCCTCGTGCGCCCGCGCCCCTGGGGCCGCCGCTCGCGCCCCCCCCCGCCTCCCCGTCCTCGCGCGCTGCGGGCCTTCGTCTCCTGCCTGGCCTCGCGCCCCTCTCGCGCCCTCTCTCCCCCGCCTCCGGCGGCTTGCCTCCTTTCGTCCCCCCCGTGCGCTCCCCGCGCTCCCCGTCGCGCCTCGCGCGCCGCGCGGGGTTCTTTGCTTCCCCTCGCGCTGGCTGCCTGTCTCCCCGGGTGTGTCTGGCCTGCCCCCCGCGCTCCCTGTCGCCCCTGGCGCGGCCCTGGCTTCTGGCCCCCCGCCTCGACCTGCGGTCTCTTGGCCCTGCCAGTCCTAGCGCGCCCCTCCCCGCTTTCCTTCGCATCGACTGGCGTTGGCTTCCTGGGCCACACACGAGCTCCTGCCTTTTCCCCGTCGTACTTGCGCATCCTGCTCCCTCGCGCACCACGTGGTTTCCCCCGTCCTCGCACCGATGTTGCCCTGTGCCGCTAACCGCGTCTCGAGAGTCCCCCTTTACGCAGTGGGTTCGACGGTCTTGTCCCCTTGATGCGCCCCGTGCCCCGCCTCCGGTCTCCTCGGGGCCCGGTTTTCCGCCCCCTTTCCTTGAAGCTCTTCTCCCCTCCTGTCTGGCCCGGGGGCTTGATCCCCTGCTTTGTCTGGCAGGGGTCCGATCCTTCCGGTTCGCGCTCGGCTGAGGCGGTCTTCCGCCGACTTCAGCGTGGCCTCCGTGGTGGTTTCCCGTTTCGCGGCCCCCGCTTTCCCGGTCCCCTCTTGCTCGCCCCGCTGCCCGGCCCCTCTTCGCCTCCCCCTGTGCCTGCCGTCCCCCGCCGGGGCCGTGCTCGCCCGTGCCTCGTCGGGCCCGCCCCCCCGGTTCCCCTCCGCTCGCCCGTGGCCTGTCTCCCGGGCCCCCTCGCGCGGCCGCGGCGTTCCCTGCCTCCCCCCCGCCGCGGCCTGCCTCTCCTGTCCCCGTCTGCCGGGCCTTGCGCTCGGCGTCTGCCGTCCGCGGCCCCTGCGGTTCCTGCCTCCCTGGCGCTGCGGCCCTCTTCCCTGCCCCCCCCCCGTGGCGTGCCGCGCGGCCCCTCCCCCTCCGTTTCCCTGCCTTCTCCGCGCCCCCTGCGCCGCCCCCTGCGGTCCCTGCCCCGTCGCGGGCCCCCGGGTGTCCTGCCTCCCCCGCGCCGCCTCGCGCGCCTTCTTCCCCCGTCTCGCGGCCCGCTTCCCTCCTGCCGTGCGCCGGCCTCTTGCCTCTTGCGTGCTCTTGCCATTGCCTTTGCGTGCCGCCCTTTCCCCGCACTCACTCTTTCCGGCTCTGGCTCGCTCCCCTGGCCCTTCTCTCCCCTGCTGGGGCCGCCAGTGCGGCCCTCCTCCCATGCCCCCGGTCCTGCGGGGAGGCTCGGCTCCCGCCCAGGGGCACTCGCGCTTTCCGGCGTCCCCCTGGCCCTTCTCGAGCCTCTCCCCCACCCAGGTCTTGCCTCTTTCTGCTTGTGCTTTCCCCCCTCTGCCTTCCGGGGGCTCTCGCCCCACTACCCTCTCTCTGCCCACCGCGTTCGCTTCCGTTTCCCGTTTCTTCTGGGTGTGCCGTGTTCCCTCCCACCCTCCTTTGAACTCCTCTCGCCTGCCTGCTCGGTTTTCCGGCCCCCTGGGCTTGTTCCGCGCCTCCCCACTGTGCGAGGCGGCGCGGTTCTCACCTGTCTCCCCGTTCTTTTGGCGTATTCCCAGCTTGCTTAGCTCCTTGGTCTGGGCATGGTTTTTTCCGTTGTTTGGGCCCCTTGTTTGCTGCTCCGTTTCCCTCTCCCTTCCTGCTGTGTCCCTGGCCGTGTCTTGCTTCCTCTCCTTGGTGTCGTCGTCGCTTTCCTGTTTGTCCCTGGGCCCCTTGCGTTCTTCTTTTTCTTGTTCTGCCCCCCCCTTTGCTCTGTCGGCTGCCCTTTTCTCTGCTTTTTTGGCGGGTGGCTCCTGCCCCCCCCTTTCGCGCCCCTCGTTTTCTGCCGCCCGGTCTTCCCTGTTCCCGGCCTCCGGGCCGCCGCTGCTGCCCCTCCCTCCGCTTTTGCCTTGCTCCGTTTGCCGGCGCGCCTGGTTTGCTGCCGCCTCGCCCCCTTCCCCCTTCTCCTCTCTGCCTCCCTTCGGTCTCCCTCCTTTGCCTCCGTGCGGGCCTTGTTCCCCGCCTTGGTCTCCCCTGTCGTTCTTTCTCTTCCTTCTGGCTGCCTTCTTCCGCCTCTTTTCTCCCCTGCCTTTCCTCCTGCGCTCTCCTCCTTCTCTTCCTCTTTTCTCCTTCTTCCCTTTCCTTCGCCGTGGTTTCCTGCTCTTCGCCTCCGCCGTCTCTCCTTCGCTCCCCTGGCTCCGCCGGGGCTGGTCCCCGGCCCCTCCCTGGCTCGCGCGCCTGCGGCGCTCGCCCTCGCCCTCGCTGGCGCCCGACTTCCCTGGCGCCCCCGCGCGGCTCCTGCCTCGCCGTCGTCCCTCGTGGCCGCGCCCCCTGGGGCCGCCGCTCGCGCCCCCCCCGCCTCCCCCGTCCTCGCGCGCTGGGGCCTTCGTCTCCTGCCTGGCCTCGCGCCCCTCTCGCGCCTCTCTCCCCGCCTCCGGCGGCTTGCCTCCTTTCGTCCCCCGTGCGCTCCCGCGCTCCCGTCGCGCCTCGCGCGCCGGCGGGGTTCTTTGCTTCCCTCGCGCTGGCTGCCTGTCTCCCCGGGTGTGTCTGGCCTGCCCCCCCGCGCTCCTGTCGCCCCTGGCGCGGCCCCTGGCTTCTGGCCCCCGCCTCGCTGCGGTCTCTGGCCCTGCCGTCCCTCGCGGCCTCCCCCGCTTTCCTTCGCCCCTCGCCTGGCCGCTTGGCCTTCCTGGGCCCCCCGCGGCTCCTGCCTTCCCCGTCGTCCTCGCGCCTCCTGCTCCCCTCGCGCCCCCCCGTGGTTCCCCCGTCCTCGCCGCTGTCGCCCTGTGCCGCTCCCGCGTCTCCGGCGCCGTCCCCTTTCGGCTTGGCGTTCGCCCGGTCCTTGTCCCCTTGCTGCGCCCCCCCAGTGCCCCGCCCTCCCGGTCTCCCTCGCGCGGCCCCCGCGTTTTCCGGCCCCCTTCCTCTGCGCCTCTTTCTCCCCTCCTGCTCTGGCCGGCGGGTCGCTCCCCTGCTTTGTCTGGCCGGGGTTCCCGCCCTTCCGGTCGCCCCTCCGGCTGCGGCCGGTCTCCCGCGCCCTTCCGCCGTGGCCTCGTGGGTGGTTCCCCTTCCGCGGCCCCCGTTTCCGGTCCCCTCTTGCTCGCCCCGCTGCCCGGCCCCCTCCGCCCTCCCCCTGTGCCTGCCGTCCCCGCCGGGGCGTGCCTCGCCCGTGCCTCGTCGGGCCCGCCCCCGGTTCCTCCCGCTCGCCCCGTGGCCGTCTCCCCGGGCCCCCTCGCGCCCGCGGCGTTCCCTGCCTCCCCCCGCGCGGCCTGCCTCTCCTGTCCCCCGTCTGCCGGGCCCTTGCGCTCGGCGTCTGCCGTCCGCGGCCCTGCGGTTCCTGCCTCCCTGGCGCTGCGGCCCTCTTCCCTGCCCCCCGTGGGTGCCGCGGGCCCTCCCCTCCGTTTCCTGCTTCTCCGGCCCCCTGCGCGCCCCTGAGGTCCCTGCCCGTCGCGGGCCCCCGGGTGTCCTGCCTCCCCCCGCGCCCGCCCTCGCCGCCCTTCTTCCCCCGTCTCGCGGCCCGCTTCCCCTCCTGCCGTGCGCCGGCCTCTTGCCTCATTGCGTGCCTCTTGCCTCTTGCCTATTGCGTGCCGCCCTTTCCCCCGCATCCTCTTTCCGGCATCTGGCCTCGCTCCCTGGCCTTCT
>NW_020191858.1:0-44318 GCF_002263795.3 Bos taurus | reverse complement strand
TGGCGCAGAGGCGCCACTGACTTCAGACCAGTGAACGCAGCCATGCGGTCGCTGACTTATTGTCTAGTCTTGTACAATACACTGTGGACTGATCGATCATTGCACTGCCAATTTTGCACTCAGTGACTGGTACCTCCTTGCAGCACACTGCACAAGTTGCACGCATCAATAGGCTTCTCATCACTGCGCATAAGCCATATGGATCACCGGTGTTAGACATGCTGGGGATGCCGAAGTGAATTAAGGTTCGGTCTGCACACTTAGGAAACCACAAAGATAAATAAGGCAGAGAAAAAGAAGCAACAGCTAAGTATAACACTTATGTGGCTAAAACACGCAACGATAATAATATAATTTCAATGGCCGACTCGACACAGGAGACCATGCCTTGACATTTTATATTTCAACCATGCTCAAATCCCTCAGTGTTCCCTTTTCCAAAGCAAGAGTCCATGTTCCATTTTTACAAATACAGAAACTGAGCTACCGAGAGGCTGATACTCGAGCACATTGATCACTACAGGGCAAACCTTTGAGTGAAGGCTGGCGCAGTGACTTTCAATATCGCAATGTCACGCCAGGCAGCCGAGGGTGCTTCCGTACGCGCTCTCACTAGAGCTCTTCCCCATGGCTCACTGCTGTAATTCAGAGAGTCACATGAGAATAAGACAGAGGACTCCCCCTGAAACCTCCACAAGTACTGTCCCTACTTCAATGACACAAACGTATTAATAAACCATAACAAGCAACGACATAGAGGAACACAAGAAATATGAGGCTTGGCGCCAGGTAACCTTGGTGCTCATCACATTCAACAACGTGCTGACTAAGCAGACCATGCAATCTACCTCACCAGCGTCTGAGCGTGGAGCAGAGGTGGGAGGTATTGGGAAGTAGCAGGCTTGGGGTTGAATCCCGGCTTCAGTATTTATACTCCCCTGAAGCCGCTTCTAGTCTACCACTGATCACTATTATACAATCATTGGGATGCATACTCAATCAAAACCAATCACTGGTAGACTAAACGTAGAGGGACATGATTCCAGGTACACTCTAGTGGGTGTAACAGACAATCTACTAGAGGCCACTTCACATATCCTGCAAGAATGCATCTCTGGCATTGTCTTAACACAAGAGAAAGCATGAATGTGGGAGGGAAAGGAAAAATCAGAGTCACAAAATGGACAAGGGCTTATACAATCAAAATGGACACCCGGCAGCTCAGGGGAGACATGAAATCAGTGCGCTGCTGCGTTTCACAGAAGACGCGTAAATAACTCAATGTAGATGAGCAGGCGGTCACGAATTAGAAAACCATGGCCAAACCCAGGATGCAAGCAATTGTTCAGGAGCAGATGAAAAGGCAAGAGGAATCGTACAAGCCTGTAGCTGTGGGTCAATCTATACTGGGTCGCACACGCACAGCGGTATGACAGCTCCCACGCCACACGTAATAAGTGCCACAGCAGCTCAGCAGGCCTCTCTGAAAGGTCGAGCAAGGTATAGGCTCGAGCTCTGGTATGCCAATCGCCATGCTCGGCAGCCCAATAAGTTGCTCTGCCCACCTACCTGGGGCAACTACCCACACACTATTAAACCTCCAGGATGGCAAGCCACCCACCTAATCACGCGTGCTCGAAATAGGCATGTCTGCCATCAGAAAGCCGGGGTACGACCAACCACACGAGTGTCCTCTGACGGGCAGCCTGCTGCTGGGCATACTCGATAGATTCGACATATTACTGATCATTCAGTTAATAGTTTGCTAAGTAATCCTTGAGCTGTGGATTGCAGTCACAAATGCTTAGTTTTTGCTCATTGAATTTTTCACGGTTTACTCACTCTGGGTATATCACGAGGACTCTACCAAGTCATGGTTTAATCAAATTAAAGCATTAGACTTGAATGTCTCCAATTCCCCCACTTGCTCAACCTTGAGCTAGTCCACTTGGAACTCTCTGTGGCCTGAGTCCGGGCTGCAGGTCATCTCTAAAATACAACACCACTCCTGGGGGATTCGTTGGTGGCTCCAGTGGTAAGGACTCGTAACTACAGGGGCAGCAGGTGTGACCCCCAGTCAAGGAATAAGATCTGCATATTGCCACAATGCAGCCAAAAATTTAAAAATAAAATTGACACCTCGATTTGCCTGTTATTTAAATACTATTTAAATAGTCAGGGACTAAACATTAAATACACTAACAGGGACTTCCTGGGGAGTCCAGGGGCTAAGGCTTCCCCTTCGCCTCCAATGCAGGGGGTTGCAGGTTTAATCCCTGATCAGGGGAACTAAGATCCGCATAGTCTCACGGCCAAAACACAACCACATTAAAAATGGAAGCAATAATGAACAAGTTCAATACAAGACTTTTAAAAAATAAATTATAAACAGAATTAAATACAGAGTTAACAGAGGAATCGTCAGCATTTGCAGGGAGTGAGAGGGGTAGGGTTTACGGGAAGATAGTCAAGAAGTAACTACAACTGAGGGTCAGATTAAGAGAGATCAACAGAGGAAGGAAGGCAGAGAGAGATGGGGGGTGAGGCGGGTTACTGTTTATACAAGAGCGGCCAGAAACATCTCTCATGGGTAAGGAGACGTTTGTGCGTGTGTGTGTGTACATGTGCAGTAGTGATATTTAACTGAGCATTTCCATAGGGCTTTATCAATTGTCATTGACTGACGTGGCTGCATCACTAGCATAGGCCATCTGATCATGTGCACTGCGCAAGGTCATTTGCGAGTTCACTGATTGTTCTATCACTGCGACATAACTCAAGTGCCTTGTGACGCGTACATACATCTTGCACTCGAGAATATAACCAGGTGATGGCAGCATTTATTCCACTATAACACACTCATCACCAGGGGCACACTAAAACCTGAAACACAGATTGCTCGTATATGACGCATTGCTCAGGATTATGGCGCCATATTTGAGCGAGGTATATGAAAAGGCAGGACGTAATTGACTGCACCCATTGGTACTGTCACCGGGCCACTTGCCTCACTCCCTGACAACATTTAATTTACCTTGTTGCGCAAATTCCTTGAATCATGCACCTGATCACGTCGCACTGCAGACGAATGTCGGCGTGTGAGTCGCTCACTGAATCCTAACGATGAGGAGTGATAAATCTGTCAAGAAGGCTGGCAAGACACAGAGGGTGAACAAAAGGTGCAGGCAGGATTATGCAAAGGAGAATGGCGGAACATGCAGCAACCGCTACGACTCACAGGCCACAAAACAGTGGCTGGCATCATGAGTTGACAACTCACTTTGAAACCATTGGAAAATCAGGGGCGGAGACTAGGCTCTTGCCCTCTCTGTCTCTGAGATGCTCCACCTTCGCTCCCTTTATTCACCTTAATTTTCCTCACTGAAGGAACGAACAGACACTGATGTTATCGCTCTGAGTTTTCCAGCGTCATTGAACTCTTCGTAGAAATTTTGCAACTTGTCGACTTGGATTCAAGTGTCTACCGTTGTAGATTCTCGATCAATGCACTGATCACCTTGGCTTATCATGCATTCATCATGTGACTCATCATGTGCTGATCATGTGCATCTGGAGACAATGACAAAGAGCTGAGTAGCAGGAATCAGTCAGCAGGCTATAATCATGGAACTCAGCTTTGAGAAATCATGCTGCTCAGCTGGCAATAATCAAGTAGATGAGCAGGCAGGAATTTGCAGCCACAGGTGGCAATTGTCAAGGAGATGACAGGCAGGAATCGTACAGCTCAGCTGGCAATTGTCAAGCAGATGAGCAGACCAGTAATCACGCAGCTCAGCAGGCCCTGATCAACGTTTCTGAGCATGCACTGTTTCACAGTCGCTGATCACACACCTATCACGTGAATGATCATGCAGTGATCACATGGCTCTCATGCACTGATCACATGATTGCGCATGCAGTGATCACGTAATTGTATGCACTGCTCACGTGGCTATCATGCACTGATGACGTGGCTGATCATGCACTGATCATGTGACTGATCATGCACTGATCACGTAGCTATCTTGCACTGATCACTTGGCTGATCATACACTCATCACGGGACTGATCGAGCACTGATTACGGCGCTATCATGCGTTGACTACATGACTTCACATGCACTGATCACGTGGATGATCATGCACTGATCACGTGAATGACCATGCACTGATCACGTGACTGATTAATGCACTGATCACGTGGCTGATCATGCACTGATCACGTGGCTATCATGCACTGCTCACGTGGCTGATCATGCAATGATCACGTAGCTACCATGTACTGGTCATGTGGCTGATCATGCACTGATCACGTGGCTCATCATACACTGATCACGTGACTGATCATGCACTGATCACGTGACTGATCATGCACTGATCACGTGGCTATCATGCACTGATCACTTGGCTGGTCATACTGATCACGTGCCTTGTCATGCACTGATCACGTGGCTGATCATGCACTGAAAACGTGACTGATCATGCACTGATCACGTGGTTATCATGCAGTGATAACGTGGCTATCATGCACAGATAACATGGCTGATCATGCAATGATCACGTAGCTACCATATACTGGTCACGTGACTGATCATGCACTAATCACGTGGCTGATCATGCACTGATCACGTGACTGATCATGCACTGTTCACGAGACTCATCATGCACTGATCACGTGGATAACATGCACTGATCACGTGTCTAATCATGCACTGATCACGTGGCTCTCATGCACTTATCACATGGCTGGTCATACACTGATCTTATAGCTACCATGTACCGGTCCACGTGAATGATCATACACCCATCAGGTGACTGATCATGCACTGATCACGTGGCTATCATGCACTGATCATGTGGCTGATCATGCACTGATCACGTGACTGATCATGCACTGATCACGTGACTGATCATGCACTGATCACGTGGCTATCATGCACTGATCACTTGGCTGGTCATACACTGATCACGTGCCTGGTCATGCACTGATCACGTGGCTGATCATGCACTGATCACGTAGCTATCTTGCACTGATCAACTTGGCTGATCATACACTCATCACGGGACTGATCGTGCACGGATCATGGCGCTATCATGCATTGTCTACATGACTCCACATGCACTGATCACGTGGATGATCATGCACTGATCACGTGGCTGACCATGCCACTGATCACATGACTGATCATGTACTGATCATTTGGCTGATCATGCACTGATCACGTGGCTGATTATACACTGATCACGTGACTGATCATGCACTGATCACGTGACTGATCATCCAATGATCAGTTGGCTATCATGCACTGATTACTTGGCTGATCATACACTGATCACGTGACTGATAAAGCACTGATCATCTGGCTATCATGCACTCATTACCTGGCTATCGTGCACTGATCACGTGGTTGATCATACACTGATCACGAGACTGATCATGCACTGATCACGTCTATATCATGCACTGATCACATGACTGCCCATGCACTGATCACCCGGATGATCATACACTGATCATGTGACAGATCACGCACTGATCACGTGGCTATCATGCACGGCTCACGCGGCTGTTCATGCAATGATCACGTAGCTACCATGTACTGGTCACGTGAGTGATCATGCACTAATCACATAATTGATCACGCACTGATCAGTTGACTTATCATGCACTGTTCACGTGACTGATCATGCACTGATCTCGTGGCTATCATGCACGGCTCATGTGGCTGATCATGCAATGATCACCTAGCTACCATATACTGGTCAAGTGACTGATCATGCACTGATCACGTAATTCATCATGCAGTGTTCATGTGGCTGATCATGCACTGATCACGTGGCTGATCAACCACTGATCACGTGACTGATCATGGACTGATCACGTGACTGATCATGCACTGATCACGTGGCTATCATGCACTGATCACTTGGCTGGTCATACACTGATCACATGCCTGGTCATGCACAGATTACATGACTGATCATGCACTGAACACGTGACTGATCATGCACTGAACACGTGGCTATCATGCACTACTCACGTGGCTGATCATGCAATGATCATGTAGCTACCATGTACCGGTCAGGTGACTGATCATACACCCATCAGGTGACGGATCATGCACTGATCACGTGGCTGATCATACACTGATCACCTGCCTGGTCATGCACAGATCACGTGACAAATCATGAACTGATCACACAGCTATCATGAACTGATCACCTGGCTGATCATGCACTGATCACGTGGCTAATCATGCACTGCTCACGCGGCTGTTCATGCAATGAGCACGTAGCTACCATATACTGGTCACGTGAGTGATCATGCACTGATCATGTGGCTGATCATGCACTGATCACGTGGCTGATCGTACACTGATCACGTAACTGATCATGCACTGATCACGTGACTGATCATGCACTGATCACGTGGCTATCATGCACTGATCACGTGGCTGGACATACACTGATCACGTGCCTGGTCATGCACTGATCACGTGGCTGATCATACGCTGATCACAAGACTGATCATACACTGATCTCGTGTCTGATCATGCACTGATCACGTGGCTATCATGCACTGCTCACGTGGCTGATCATGCAATAATCACGCAGCTACCATGTACTGGTCACATGACTGATCATGCACTGATCACGTGACTGATCATGCAGTGATCACGTGGCTATCGTGCACTACTCACGTGGCTGATCATGCAATGTTCATGTAGCTACCATGTACAGGTCACATGAATGATCATACACCCATCAGGTGACTGATCATGCACTGATCACGTGGCTATCATGCACTGATCACGAGACTGATTATGCACTGATTACATCTATATCATACACTGATCACATGACTGCCCATGCACTGATCACGTGGATGATCATACACTAATCATGTGACAGATCATGCACTGATCATGTGGCTGATCATGCACTGAATACGTGGCTCATCACGCACTGATCCGGTGGCTGATCACACACGTATCACGTGACTGATCATGTACAGATCACGTGACTAATCATGAAATGATCACGTGGCTATCCTGCACTGATCATGTGGCTGATCACACACGTATCATGTGACTGATCATGCACTGATCATGTGGCTATCATGCACTGATCACGTGGCTATCATGCACTGATATCATGCACTGGTCACGTGGCTGATAACACTCGTATCATGTGACTGATCATGCACTGATCACGTGGCTATCATGCACAGATCACGTGGCTGATCATGCACTGATCACGTGGCTATCATTCACTGATTATTTGGCTGTCATACACTGATCATGTGCCTGGTCATGCACTGATCATGTGGCTGATCATGTACTGATCACGTGACTGATCATGCACTGATCACGTGTCTATCATACACTAATCCCGTGTCTATCATGCACAGATCACGTGGCTGATCATGCAATGATCACGTAGCTACCATGTACTGGTCACGTGACTGATCATGCACTGATCACGTGGCTGATCATGCACTGATCACGTGGCTGATCATGCACTGATCACGTGGCTGATCATGAACTGATCACGTAATTTATCATGCACTGATCACGTGGCTGATCATGCAATGATCACCTAGCTACCATGTAATGGTCCCGTGAGTGATCATGCACTGATCACGTGGCTGATCATGCACTGAACACGTGACTGATCATGCACTGATCACGTGACTGATTATGCACTGATCACGTGGCTATCATGCACTGATCACGTGACTGATCATCCACTGATCAGTTGGCTATCATGCACTGATTACTTGGCTGATCATACACTGATCACGTGACTTATAATGCACTGATCATCTGGCTATCGTGCACTGATCACGTGGTTGATCATACACTGATCACGAGACTGATCATGCACTGATCACGTCTATATCATGCACTGATCACATGACTGCCCATGCACTGATCACCCGGATTATCATACACTGATCATGTGACAGATCATGCACTGATCACGTGGCTATCATGCACTGCTCACCCGGCTGTTCATGCAATGATCAGGTAGCTACCATGTACTGGTCTCGTGAGTGATCATGCACTGATCACGTGACTGATCATGCACTGATCTCGTGGCTATCATGCACGGCTCATGTGGCTGATCATGCAATGATCACCTAGCTACCATATACTGGTCAAGTGACTGATCATGCACTGATCTCGTAATTCATCATGCAGTGATCATGTGGCTGATCATGCACTGATCACGTGGCTGATCATCCACTGATCACGTGACTGATCATGCAGTGATCACGTGACTGATCATGCACTGATCACGTGGCTATCATGCACTGATCACTTGGCTGGTCATACACTGATCACGTGCCTGGTCATGCACAGATTACATGACTGATCATGCACTGAACACGTGACTGATCATGCACTGATCACGTGGCTATCATGCACTACTCACGTGGCTGATCATGCAATGATCATGTAGCTACCATGTACAGGTCAGGTGACTGATCATACACCCATCAGGTGACGGATCATGCACTGATCACGTGGCTGATCATACACTGATCACCTGCCTGTTCATGCACAGATCACGTGACAAATCATGAACTGATCACATAGCTATCATGAACTGATCACCTGGCTGATCATGCACTGATCACGTGGCTGATCATGCACTGCTCACGCGGCTGTTCATGCAATGATCACGTAGCTACCATATACTGGTCACGTGAATGATCATGCACTGATCACGTAATTGATCATGCACTGATCATGTGGCTGATCATGCACTGATCAGGTGGCTGATCATACACTGATCACGTAACTGATCATGCACTGATCACATGACTGATCATGCACTGATCACGTGGCTATCATGCACTGATCACTTGGCTGGACATACACTGATCACGTGCCTGGTCATGCACTGATCACGTGGCTGATCATACACTGATCACATGACTGATCATACACTGATCTTGTGTCTGATCATGCACTGATCACGTGGCTATCATGCACTGCTCACGTGGCTGATCATGAGATGATCACGCAGCTACCATGTACTGGTCACATGACTGATCATGCACTGATCACGTGACTGATCATGCATTGATCACGTGGCTATCGTGCACTACTCACGTGGCTGATGATGCAATGATCATGTAGCGACCATGTACAGGTCACGTGAATGATCATACACCCATCAGGTGACTGATCATGCACTGATCACGTGGCTATCATGCACTGATCACGAGACTTATTATGCACTGATAACGTCTATATCATGCACTGATCACATGACTGCCCATGCACTGATCACGTGGATGATCATACACTAATCATGTGACAGATCATGCACTGATCAAGTGGCTGATCATGCACTGATACCGTGACTGAGCATGGACTGATGACATGACTATCATGTAGTGATCACGTGACTTAATGGCGCTGATCATGTGACTGATCGAGCGCTGAGCATGTTTGCTATCATACACTGATCATGTGCCTCTGGAGGCAATAAACAAAGAGCTGAGTAGGCACGAATCATACAGTCAGCAGGCAATAATCATGGAACTCAGCTGTGAGGAATCATGCTGCTCAGCTGGCAATAATCAAGCAGCTGAGCAGGCAGGAATTACGCAGCACAGCTGGCAATTGTCAAGCAGATGACAGGCAGGAATCGTGCAGCTCAGCTGGCAATTGTCAAGCAGATGAGCAGACAGTAATCACGCAGCTCAGCAGGCCCTGATCACGTGACTGAGCATGCACTGTTCACGTGGCTAATCATACACTGTTCACGTAACTGATCATGCACTGATCACGTAATTGATCATGCACTGATCAGGTGGCTGATCATGCAATGATCACCTAGCTACCATGTAATGGTCCCGTGAGTGATCATGCACTGATCACGTGATTGATCATGCACTGATCACTTGGATATCATGCACTGATCACGTGGCTGATCATACACTGCTCACGTAACTGATCATGCACTGATCACGTAATTGATCATGCACTGATCACGTGGCTGATCATGCAATGATCACCTAGCTACCATGTAATGGTCCCGTGAGTGATCATGCACTGACCACGTAATTGAACATGCACTGATCACGTGGCTGATCATGCACTGAACACGTGACTGATCATGCACTGCTCACGTGGCTGATCATGCAGTGATCACGCAGCCACCATGTACTGGTCACATGACTGATCATGCACTGATCACGTAATTGATCATGCACTGATCACCTGGCTTATCATGCATTCATCATGTGACTCATCATGTGCTGATCATGTGCATCTGGAGACAATGAACAAAGAGCTGAGTAGGCAGGAATCAGTCAGCAGGCTATAATCATGGAACTCAGCTTTGAGAAATCATGCTGCTCAGCTGGCAATAATCAAGTAGATGAGCAGGCAGGAATTATGCAGCACAGGTGGCAATTGTCAAGGAGATGACAGGCAGGAATCCTACAGCTCAGCTGGCAATTGTCAAGCAGATGAGCAGACAGTAATCACGCAGCTCAGCAGGCCCTGATCACGTTTCTGAGCATGCACTGTTCACGTCGCTGATCACACACCTATCACGTGAATGATCATGCACTGATCACGTGGCTCTCATGCACTGATCACATGATTGCGCATGCAGTGATCACGTAATTGTATGCACTGCTCACGTGGCTATCATGCACTGATGACGTGGCTGATCATGCACTGATCATGTGACTGATCATGCACTGATCACGTAGCTATCTTGCACTGATCACTTGGCTGATCATACACTCATCACGGGACTGATCGAGCACTGATTACGGCGCTATCATGCATTGACTACATGACTTCACATGCACTGATCACTTGGATGATCATGCACTGATCACGTGAATGACCATGCACTGATCACGTGACTGATTATGCACTGATCACGTGGCTGATCATGCACTGATCACTTGGCTGGTCATACACTGATCACGTGACTGACCATGCACTGATCACGTGACTCATCATGCACTGATCACGTGGCTATCATGCAATGCTCACGTGGCTGATCATGCAATGATCACGCAGCTACCATGTACTGGTCACATGACTGATCATGCACTGATCACGTAATTGATCATTCACTGATCACCTGGCTTATCATGCATTGATCATGTGATTGATCATGTGCTGATCATGTTTGGTGTCACACACTGATCGTGTGCATCTGCAGGCAATGAACAAAGAGCTGAGTAGGCAGGAATCAGTCAGCAGGCTATAATCATGGAACTCAGCTTTGAGAAATCATGCTGCTCAGCTGGCAATAATCAAGTAGATGAGCAGGCAGGAATTATGCAGCACAGGTGGCAATTGTCAAGGAGATGACAGGCAGGAATCGTACAGCTCAGTTGGCAATTGTCAAGCAGATGAGCAGACAGTATTCACGCAGCTCAGCAGGCCCTTATCACGTGACTGAGCATGCACTGTTCACCCGGATGATCATACACTGATCATGTGACAGATCATGCACTGATCACGTGGCTATCATGCACTGCTCACGTGGCTGTTCATGCAATGATCACGTAGCTACCATGTCCTGGTCACGTGAGTGATCATGCACTGGTCACGTAATTGATCATGCACTGATGAGTTGACTAATCATGCACTGTTCACGTGAGTGATCATGCACTGATCACGTGACTGATCATGCACTGATCTCGTGGCTATCATGCACGGCTCATGTGGCTGATCATGCAATGATCACCTAGCTACCATATACTGGTCAAGTGACTGATCATGCACTGATCACGTAATTCATCATGCAGTGATCATGTGGCTGATCATGCACTGATCACGTGGCTGATCATCCACTGATCACGTGACTGATCATGCACTGATCACGTGACTGATCATGCACTGATCACGTGGCTATCATGCACTGATCACTTGGCTGGTCATACACTGATCACGTGCCTGGTCATGCACAGATTACATGACTGATCATGCACTGATCACGTGGCTATCATGCACTACTCACGTGGCTGATCATGCAATGATCATGTAGCTACCATGTACAGGCCAGGTGACTGATCATACACCCATCAGGTGACGGATCATGCACTGATCACGTGGCTGATCATACACTGATCACCTGCCTGGTCATGCACAGATCACGTGACAAATCATGATCTGATCACATAGCTATCATGAACTGATTACCTGGCTGATCATGCACTGATCACGTGGCTGATCTTGCACTGCTCACGCGGCTGTTCATGCAATGATCACGTAGCTACCATGTACTGGTCACGTGAATGATCATGCACTGATCACGTAATTGATCATGCACTGATCATGTGGCTGATCATGCACTGATCACGTGGCTGATCCTACACTGATCATATAACTGATCATGCACTGATCACATGACTGATCATGCACTGATCACGTGGCTATCATGCACTGATCACTTGGCTGGACATACACTGATCACGTGCCTGGTCATGCACTGATCACGTGGCTGATCATACACTGATCACATGACTGATCATACACTGATCTCGTGTCTGATCATGCACTGATCACGTGGCTATCATGCACTGCTCACGTGGCTGATCATGTGATGATCACGCAGCTACCATGTACTGGTCACATGACTGATCATGCACTGATCACGTGACTGATCATGCATTGATCACGTGGCTATCGTGCACTACTCACGTGGCTGATGATGCAATGATCATGTAGCGACCATGTACAGGTCACGTGAATGATCATACACCCATCAGGTGACTGATCATGCACTGATCACGTGGCTATCATGCACTGATCACGAGACTTATTATGCACTGATAACGTCTATATCATGCACTGATCACATGACTGCCCATGCACTGATCACGTGGATGATCATACACTAATCATGTGACAGATCATGCACTGATCACGTGGCTGATCATGCACTGATACCGTGACTGAGCATGGACTGATCACATGACTATCATGTAGTGATCACGTGACTTAATGGCGCTGATCATGTGACTGATCGAGCGCTGAGCATGTTTGCTATCATACACTGATCATGTGCCTCTGGAGGCAATAAACAAAGAGCTGAGTAGGCACTAATCATACAGTCAGCAGGCAATAATCATGGAACTCAGCTGTGAGGAATCATGCTGCTCAGCTGGCAATAATCAAGCAGCTGAGCAGGCAGGAATTACGCAGCACAGCTGGCAATTGTCAAGCAGATGACAGGCAGGAATCGTGCAGCTCAGCTGGCAATTGTCAAGCAGATGAGCAGACAGTAATCACGCAGCTCAGTAGGCCCTGATCACGTGACTGAGCATGCACTGTTCACGTGGCTAATCATACACTGTTCACGTAACTGATCATGCACTGATCACGTAATTGATCATGCACTGATCAGGTGGCTGATCATGCAATGATCACCTAGCTACCATGTAATGGTCCCGTGAGTGATCATGCACTGATCACGTGATTGATCATGCACTGATCACTTGGATATCATGCACTGATCACGTGGCTGATCATACACTGCTCACGTAACTGATCATCACTGATCACGTAATTGATCATGCACTGATCACGTGGCTGATCATGCAATGATCACCTAGCTACCATGTAATGGTCCCGTGAGTGATCATGCACTGACCACGTAATTGAACATGCACTGATCACGTGGCTGATCATGCACTGAACACGTGACTGATCATGCACTGCTCACGTGGCTGATCATGCAGTGATCACGCAGCCACCATGTACTGGTCACATGACTGATCATGCACTGATCACGTAATTGATCATGCACTGATCACCTGGCTTATCATGCATTCATCATGTGACTCATCATGTGCTGATCATGTGCATCTGGAGACAATGAACAAAGAGCTGAGTAGGCAGGAATCAGTCAGCAGGCTATAATCATGGAACTCAGCTTTGAGAAATCATGCTGCTCAGCTGGCAATAATCAAGTAGATGAGCAGGCAGGAATTATGCAGCACAGGTGGCAATTGTCAAGGAGATGACAGGCAGGAATCCTACAGCTCAGCTGGCAATTGTCAAGCAGATGAGCAGACAGTAATCACGCAGCTCAGCAGGCCCTGATCACGTTTCTGAGCATGCACTGTTCACGTCGCTGATCACACACCTATCACGTGAATGATCATGCACTGATCACGTGGCTCTCATGCACTGATCACATGATTGCGCATGCAGTGATCACCTAATTGTATGCACTGCTCACGTGGCTATCATGCACTGATGACGTGGCTGATCATGCACTGATCATGTGACTGATCATGCACTGATCACGTAGCTATCTTGCACTGATCACTTGGCTGATCATACACTCATCACGGGACTGATCGAGCACTGATTACGGCGCTATCATGCATTGACTACATGACTTCACATGCACTGATCACTTGGATGATCATGCACTGATCACGTGAATGACCATGCACTGATCACGTGACTGATTATGCACTGATCAAGTGGCTGATCATGCACTGATTAGGTGGCTATCATGCACTGATCACTTGGCTGGTCATACACTGATCACGTGCCTGGTCATGCACAGATTACATGACTGATCATGCACTGAACACGTGACTGATCATGCATTGATCACGTGGCTATCATGCACTACTCACGTGGCTGATCATGCAATGATCATGTAGCTACCATGTACAGGTCAGGTGACTAATCATACACCCATCAGGTGACGGATCATGCACTGATCACGTGGCTGATCATACACTTATCACGTGAGTGATCATGCACTGATCACTTGGATATCATGCACTGATTACGTGGCTGATCATACACTGTTCACATGTCTGACCATGCACTGATCACATGGCTGATCATACACTGCTCACGTAACTGATCATGCACTGATCACGTAATTGATCATGAACTGATCACGTGGCTGATGATGCAATGATCATGTAGCGACCATGTACAGGTCACGTGAATGATCATACACCCATCAGGTGACTGATCATGCACTGATCACGTGGCTATCATGCACTGATCACGAGACTTATTATGCACTGATAACGTCTATATCATGCACTGATCACATGACTGCCCATGCACTGATCACGTGGATGATCATACACTAATCATGTGACAGATCATGCACTGATCAAGTGGCTGATCATGCACTGATACCGTGACTGAGCATGGACTGATGACATGACTATCATGTAGTGATCACGTGACTTAATGGCGCTGATCATGTGACTGATCGAGCGCTGAGCATGTTTGCTATCATACACTGATCATGTGCCTCTGGAGGCAATAAACAAAGAGCTGAGTAGGCACGAATCATACAGTCAGCAGGCAATAATCATGGAACTCAGCTGTGAGGAATCATGCTGCTCAGCTGGCAATAATCAAGCAGCTGAGCAGGCAGGAATTACGCAGCACAGCTGGCAATTGTCAAGCAGATGACAGGCAGGAATCGTGCAGCTCAGCTGGCAATTGTCAAGCAGATGAGCAGACAGTAATCACGCAGCTCAGCAGGCCCTGATCACGTGACTGAGCATGCACTGTTCACGTGGCTAATCATACACTGTTCACGTAACTGATCATGCACTGATCACGTAATTGATCATGCACTGATCAGGTGGCTGATCATGCAATGATCACCTAGCTACCATGTAATGGTCCCGTGAGTGATCATGCACTGATCACGTGATTGATCATGCACTGATCACTTGGATATCATGCACTGATCACGTGGCTGATCATACACTGCTCACGTAACTGATCATGCACTGATCACGTAATTGATCATGCACTGATCACGTGGCTGATCATGCAATGATCACCTAGCTACCATGTAATGGTCCCGTGAGTGATCATGCACTGACCACGTAATTGAACATGCACTGATCACGTGGCTGATCATGCACTGAACACGTGACTGATCATGCACTGCTCACGTGGCTGATCATGCAGTGATCACGCAGCCACCATGTACTGGTCACATGACTGATCATGCACTGATCACGTAATTGATCATGCACTGATCACCTGGCTTATCATGCATTCATCATGTGACTCATCATGTGCTGATCATGTGCATCTGGAGACAATGAACAAAGAGCTGAGTAGGCAGGAATCAGTCAGCAGGCTATAATCATGGAACTCAGCTTTGAGAAATCATGCTGCTCAGCTGGCAATAATCAAGTAGATGAGCAGGCAGGAATTATGCAGCACAGGTGGCAATTGTCAAGGAGATGACAGGCAGGAATCCTACAGCTCAGCTGGCAATTGTCAAGCAGATGAGCAGACAGTAATCACGCAGCTCAGCAGGCCCTGATCACGTTTCTGAGCATGCACTGTTCACGTCGCTGATCACACACCTATCACGTGAATGATCATGCACTGATCACGTGGCTCTCATGCACTGATCACATGATTGCGCATGCAGTGATCACGTAATTGTATGCACTGCTCACGTGGCTATCATGCACTGATGACGTGGCTGATCATGCACTGATCATGTGACTGATCATGCACTGATCACGTAGCTATCTTGCACTGATCACTTGGCTGATCATACACTCATCACGGGACTGATCGAGCACTGATTACGGCGCTATCATGCATTGACTACATGACTTCACATGCACTGATCACTTGGATGATCATGCACTGATCACGTGAATGACCATGCACTGATCACGTGACTGATTATGCACTGATCACGTGGCTGATCATGCACTGATCACTTGGCTGGTCATACACTGATCACGTGACTGACCATGCACTGATCACGTGACTCATCATGCACTGATCACGTGGCTATCATGCAATGCTCACGTGGCTGATCATGCAATGATCACGCAGCTACCATGTACTGGTCACATGACTGATCATGCACTGATCACGTAATTGATCATTCACTGATCACCTGGCTTATCATGCATTGATCATGTGATTGATCATGTGCTGATCATGTTTGGTGTCACACACTGATCGTGTGCATCTGCAGGCAATGAACAAAGAGCTGAGTAGGCAGGAATCAGTCAGCAGGCTATAATCATGGAACTCAGCTTTGAGAAATCATGCTGCTCAGCTGGCAATAATCAAGTAGATGAGCAGGCAGGAATTATGCAGCACAGGTGGCAATTGTCAAGGAGATGACAGGCAGGAATCGTACAGCTCAGTTGGCAATTGTCAAGCAGATGAGCAGACAGTATTCACGCAGCTCAGCAGGCCCTTATCACGTGACTGAGCATGCACTGTTCACCCGGATGATCATACACTGATCATGTGACAGATCATGCACTGATCACGTGGCTATCATGCACTGCTCACGTGGCTGTTCATGCAATGATCACGTAGCTACCATGTCCTGGTCACGTGAGTGATCATGCACTGGTCACGTAATTGATCATGCACTGATGAGTTGACTAATCATGCACTGTTCACGTGAGTGATCATGCACTGATCACGTGACTGATCATGCACTGATCTCGTGGCTATCATGCACGGCTCATGTGGCTGATCATGCAATGATCACCTAGCTACCATATACTGGTCAAGTGACTGATCATGCACTGATCACGTAATTCATCATGCAGTGATCATGTGGCTGATCATGCACTGATCACGTGGCTGATCATCCACTGATCACGTGACTGATCATGCACTGATCACGTGACTGATCATGCACTGATCACGTGGCTATCATGCACTGATCACTTGGCTGGTCATACACTGATCACGTGCCTGGTCATGCACAGATTACATGACTGATCATGCACTGATCACGTGGCTATCATGCACTACTCACGTGGCTGATCATGCAATGATCATGTAGCTACCATGTACAGGCCAGGTGACTGATCATACACCCATCAGGTGACGGATCATGCACTGATCACGTGGCTGATCATACACTGATCACCTGCCTGGTCATGCACAGATCACGTGACAAATCATGATCTGATCACATAGCTATCATGAACTGATTACCTGGCTGATCATGCACTGATCACGTGGCTGATCTTGCACTGCTCACGCGGCTGTTCATGCAATGATCACGTAGCTACCATGTACTGGTCACGTGAATGATCATGCACTGATCACGTAATTGATCATGCACTGATCATGTGGCTGATCATGCACTGATCACGTGGCTGATCCTACACTGATCATATAACTGATCATGCACTGATCACATGACTGATCATGCACTGATCACGTGGCTATCATGCACTGATCACTTGGCTGGACATACACTGATCACGTGCCTGGTCATGCACTGATCACGTGGCTGATCATACACTGATCACATGACTGATCATACACTGATCTCGTGTCTGATCATGCACTGATCACGTGGCTATCATGCACTGCTCACGTGGCTGATCATGTGATGATCACGCAGCTACCATGTACTGGTCACATGACTGATCATGCACTGATCACGTGACTGATCATGCATTGATCACGTGGCTATCGTGCACTACTCACGTGGCTGATGATGCAATGATCATGTAGCGACCATGTACAGGTCACGTGAATGATCATACACCCCATCAGGTGACTGATCATGCACTGATCACGTGGCTATCATGCACTGATCACGAGACTTATTATGCACTGATAACGTCTATATCATGCACTGATCACATGACTGCCCATGCACTGATCACGTGGATGATCATACACTAATCATGTGACAGATCATGCACTGATCACGTGGCTGATCATGCACTGATACCGTGACTGAGCATGGACTGATCACATGACTATCATGTAGTGATCACGTGACTTAATGGCGCTGATCATGTGACTGATCGAGCGCTGAGCATGTTTGCTATCATACACTGATCATGTGCCTCTGGAGGCAATAAACAAAGAGCTGAGTAGGCACGAATCATACAGTCAGCAGGCAATAATCATGGAACTCAGCTGTGAGGAATCATGCTGCTCAGCTGGCAATAATCAAGCAGCTGAGCAGGCAGGAATTACGCAGCACAGCTGGCAATTGTCAAGCAGATGACAGGCAGGAATCGTGCAGCTCAGCTGGCAATTGTCAAGCAGATGAGCAGACAGTAATCACGCAGCTCAGCAGGCCCTGATCACGTGACTGAGCATGCACTGTTCACGTGGCTAATCATACACTGTTCACGTAACTGATCATGCACTGATCACGTAATTGATCATGCACTGATCAGGTGGCTGATCATGCAATGATCACCTAGCTACCATGTAATGGTCCCGTGAGTGATCATGCACTGATCACGTGATTGATCATGCACTGATCACTTGGATATCATGCACTGATCACGTGGCTGATCATACACTGCTCACGTAACTGATCATGCACTGATCACGTAATTGATCATGCACTGATCACGTGGCTGATCATGCAATGATCACCTAGCTACCATGTAATGGTCCCGTGAGTGATCATGCACTGACCACGTAATTGAACATGCACTGATCACGTGGCTGATCATGCACTGAACACGTGACTGATCATGCACTGCTCACGTGGCTGATCATGCAGTGATCACGCAGCCACCATGTACTGGTCACATGACTGATCATGCACTGATCACGTAATTGATCATGCACTGATCACCTGGCTTATCATGCATTCATCATGTGACTCATCATGTGCTGATCATGTGCATCTGGAGACAATGAACAAAGAGCTGAGTAGGCAGGAATCAGTCAGCAGGCTATAATCATGGAACTCAGCTTTGAGAAATCATGCTGCTCAGCTGGCAATAATCAAGTAGATGAGCAGGCAGGAATTATGCAGCACAGGTGGCAATTGTCAAGGAGATGACAGGCAGGAATCCTACAGCTCAGCTGGCAATTGTCAAGCAGATGAGCAGACAGTAATCACGCAGCTCAGCAGGCCCTGATCACGTTTCTGAGCATGCACTGTTCACGTCGCTGATCACACACCTATCACGTGAATGATCATGCACTGATCACGTGGCTCTCATGCACTGATCACATGATTGCGCATGCAGTGATCACCTAATTGTATGCACTGCTCACGTGGCTATCATGCACTGATGACGTGGCTGATCATGCACTGATCATGTGACTGATCATGCACTGATCACGTAGCTATCTTGCACTGATCACTTGGCTGATCATACACTCATCACGGGACTGATCGAGCACTGATTACGGCGCTATCATGCATTGACTACATGACTTCACATGCACTGATCACTTGGATGATCATGCACTGATCACGTGAATGACCATGCACTGATCACGTGACTGATTATGCACTGATCAAGTGGCTGATCATGCACTGATCAGGTGGCTATCATGCACTGATCACTTGGCTGGTCATACACTGATCACGTGCCTGGTCATGCACAGATTACATGACTGATCATGCACTGAACACGTGACTGATCATGCACTGATCACGTGGCTATCATGCACTACTCACGTGGCTGATCATGCAATGATCATGTAGCTACCATGTACAGGTCAGGTGACTAATCATACACCCATCAGGTGACGGATCATGCACTGATCACGTGGCTGATCATACACTTATCACGTGAGTGATCATGCACTGATCACTTGGATATCATGCACTGATTACGTGGCTGATCATACACTGTTCACATGTCTGACCATGCACTGATCACATGGCTGATCATACACTGCTCACGTAACTGATCATGCACTGATCACGTAATTGATCATGAACTGATCACGTGGCTGATCATGCAATGATCATGTAGCTACCATGTACTGCTCCCGTGAGTGACCATGCACTGATCACGTAATTGATCATGCACTGATCACGTGGCTGAACATGCCCTGAACACGTGACTGACCATGCACTGATCACGTGACTCATCATGCACTGATCACGTGGCTATCATGCAATGCTCACGTGGCTGATCATGCAATGATCACGCAGCTACCATGTACTGGTCACATGACTGATCATGCACTGATCACGTAATTGATCATGCACTGATCAGGTGGCTGATCATGCAATGATCACCTAGCTACCATGTAATGGTCCCGTGAGTGATCATGCACTGATCACGTGATTGATCATGCACTGATCACTTGGATATCATGCACTGATCACGTGGCTGATCATACACTGCTCACGTAACTGATCATGCACTGATCACGTAATTGATCATGCACTGATCACGTGGCTGATCATGCAATGATCACCTAGCTACCATGTAATGGTCCCGTGAGTGATCATGCACTGACCACGTAATTGAACATGCACTGATCACGTGGCTGATCATGCACTGAACACGTGACTGATCATGCACTGCTCACGTGGCTGATCATGCAGTGATCACGCAGCCACCATGTACTGGTCACATGACTGATCATGCACTGATCACGTAATTGATCATGCACTGATCACCTGGCTTATCATGCATTCATCATGTGACTCATCATGTGCTGATCATGTGCATCTGGAGACAATGAACAAAGAGCTGAGTAGGCAGGAATCAGTCAGCAGGCTATAATCATGGAACTCAGCTTTGAGAAATCATGCTGCTCAGCTGGCAATAATCAAGTAGATGAGCAGGCAGGAATTATGCAGCACAGGTGGCAATTGTCAAGGAGATGACAGGCAGGAATCCTACAGCTCAGCTGGCAATTGTCAAGCAGATGAGCAGACAGTAATCACGCAGCTCAGCAGGCCCTGATCACGTTTCTGAGCATGCACTGTTCACGTCGCTGATCACACACCTATCACGTGAATGATCATGCACTGATCACGTGGCTCTCATGCACTGATCACATGATTGCGCATGCAGTGATCACCTAATTGTATGCACTGCTCACGTGGCTATCATGCACTGATGACGTGGCTGATCATGCACTGATCATGTGACTGATCATGCACTGATCACGTAGCTATCTTGCACTGATCACTTGGCTGATCATACACTCATCACGGGACTGATCGAGCACTGATTACGGCGCTATCATGCATTGACTACATGACTTCACATGCACTGATCACTTGGATGATCATGAACTGATCACGTGAATGACCATGCACTGATCACGTGACTGATTATGCACTGATCAAGTGGCTGATCATGCACTGATCAGGTGGCTATCATGCACTGATCACTTGGCTGGTCATACACTGATCACGTGCCTGGTCATGCACAGATTACATGACTGATCATGCACTGAACACGTGACTGATCATGCACTGATCACGTGGCTATCATGCACTACTCACGTGGCTGATCATGCAATGATCATGTAGCTACCATGTACAGGTCAGGTGACTAATCATACACCCATCAGGTGACGGATCATGCACTGATCACGTGGCTGATCATACACTTATCACGTGAGTGATCATGCACTGATCACTTGGATATCATGCACTGATTACGTGGCTGATCATACACTGTTCACATGTCTGACCATGCACTGATCACATGGCTGATCATACACTGCTCACGTAACTGATCATGCACTGATCACGTAATTGATCATGAACTGATCACGTGGCTGATCATGCAATGATCATGTAGCTACCATGTACTGCTCCCGTGAGTGACCATGCACTGATCACGTAATTGATCATGCACTGATCACGTGGCTGAACATGCCCTGAACACGTGACTGACCATGCACTGATCACGTGACTCATCATGCACTGATCACGTGGCTATCATGCAATGCTCACGTGGCTGATCATGCAATGATCACGCAGCTACCATGTACTGGTCACATGACTGATCATGCACTGATCACGTAATTGATCATTCACTGATCACCTGGCTTATCATGCATTGATCATGTGACTGATCATGTGCTGATCATGTTTGGTGTCACACACTGATCGTGTGCATCTGCAGGCAATGAACAAAGAGCTGAGTAGGCAGGAATCAGTCAGCAGGCTATAATCATGGAACTCAGCTTTGAGAAATCATGCTGCTCAGCTGGCAATAATCAAGTAGATGAGCAGGCAGGAATTATGCAGCACAGGTGGCAATTGTCAAGGAGATGACAGGCAGGAATCGTACAGCTCAGTTGGCAATTGTCAAGCAGATGAGCAGACAGTATTCACGCAGCTCAGCAGGCCCTTATCACGTGACTGAGCATGCACTGTTCACCCGGATGATCATACACTGATCATGTGACAGATCATGCACTGATCACGTGGCTATCATGCACTGCTCACGTGGCTGTTCATGCAATGATCACGTAGCTACCATGTCCTGGTCACGTGAGTGATCATGCACTGGTCACGTAATTGATCATGCACTGATGAGTTGACTAATCATGCACTGTTCACGTGAGTGATCATGAACTGATCACGAGACTGATCATGCACTGATCTCGTGGCTATCATGCACGGCTCATGTGGCTGATCATGCAATGATCACCTAGCTACCATATACTGGTCAAGTGACTGATCATGCACTGATCACGTAATTCATCATGCAGTGATCATGTGGCTGATCATGCACTGATCACGTGGCTGATCATCCACTGATCACGTGACTGATCATGCACTTATCACGTGGCTATCATGCACTGATCACTTGGCTGGTCATACACTGATCACGTGCCTGGTCATGCACAGATTACATGACTGATCATGCACTGATCACGTGGCTATCATGCACTACTCACGTGGCTGATCATGCAATGATCATGTAGCTACCATGTACAGGCCAGGTGACTGATCATACACCCATCAGGTGACGGATCATGCACTGATCACGTGGCTGATCATACACTGATCACCTGCCTGGTCATGCACAGATCACGTGACAAATCATGATCTGATCACATAGCTATCATGAACTGATTACCTGGCTGATCATGCACTGATCACGTGGCTGATCTTGCACTGCTCACGCAGCTGTTCATGCAATGATCACGTAGCTACCATGTACTGGTCACGTGAATGATCATGCACTGATCACGTAATTGATCATGCACTGATCATGTGGCTGATCATGCACTGATCACGTGGCTGATCCTACACTGATCATATAACTGATCATGCACTGATCACATGACTGATCATGCACTGATCACGTGGCTATCATGCACTGATCACTTGGCTGGACATACACTGATCACGTGCCTGGTCATGCACTGATCACGTGGCTGATCATACACTGATCACATGACTGATCATACACTGATCTCGTGTCTGATCATGCACTGATCACGTGGCTATCATGCACTGCTCACGTGGCTGATCATGTGATGATCACGCAGCTACCATGTACTGGTCACATGACTGATCATGCACTGATCACGTGACTGATCATGCATTGATCACGTGGCTATCGTGCACTACTCACGTGGCTGATGATGCAATGATCATGTAGCGACCATGTACAGGTCACGTGAATGATCATACACCTATCAGGTGACTGATCATGCACTGATCACGTGGCTATCATGCACTGATCACGAGACTTATTATGCACTGATCATGTCTATATCATGCACTGATCACATGACTGCCCATGCACTGATCACGTGGATGATCATACACTAATCATGTGACAGATCATGCACTGATCACGTGGCTGATCATGCACTGATACCGTGACTGAGCATGGACTGATCACATGACTATCATGTAGTGATCACGTGACTTAATGGCGCTGATCATGTGATTGATCGTGCGCTGAGCATGTTTGCTATCATACACTTATCATGTGCCTCTGGAGGCAATAAACAAAGAGCTGAGTAGGCACGAATCATACAGTCAGCAGGCAATAATCATGGAACTCAGCTGTGAGGAATCATGCTGCTCAGCTGGCAATAATCAAGCAGCTGAGCAGGCAGGAATTACGCAGCACAGCTGGCAATTGTCAAGCAGATGACAGGCAGGAATCGTGCAGCTCAGCTGGCAATTGTCAAGCAGATGAGCAGACAGTAATCACGCAGCTCAGCAGGCCCTGATCACGTGACTGAGCATGCGCTGTTCACGTGGCTGATCATACACTGTTCACGTAACTGATCATGCACTGATCACGTAATTGATCATGCACTGATCACGTGGCTGATCATGCAATGATCACCTAGCTACCATGTAATGGTCCCGTGAGTGATCATGCACTGACCACGTAATTGATCATGCACTGATCACGTGGCTGATCATGCACTGAACACGTGACTGATCATGCACTGATCACGTGACTGATCATGCACTGAACACGTGGCTATCATGCACTGCTCACGTGGCTGATCATGCAGTGATCACGCAGCCACCATGTACTGGTCACATGACTGATCATGCACTGATCACGTAATTGATCATGCACTGATCACCTGGCTTATCATGCATTCATCATGTGACTCATCATGTGCTGATCATGTGCATCTGGAGACAATGAACAAAGAGCTGAGTAGGCAGGAATCAGTCAGCAGGCTATAATCATGGAACTCAGCTTTGAGAAATCATGCTGCTCAGCTGGCAATAATCAAGTAGATGAGCAGGCAGGAATTATGCAGCACAGGTGGCAATTGTCAAGGAGATGACAGGCAGGAATCCTACAGCTCAGCTGGCAATTGTCAAGCAGATGAGCAGACAGTAATCACGCAGCTCAGCAGGCCCTGATCACGTTTCTGAGCATGCACTGTTCACGTCGCTGATCACACACCTATCACGTGAATGATCATGCACTGATCACGTGGCTTCATGCACTGATCACATGATTGCGCATGCAGTGATCACGTAATTGTATGCACTGCTCACGTGGCTATCATGCACTGATGACGTGGCTGATCATGCACTGATCATGTGACTGATCATGCACTGATCACGTAGCTATCTTGCACTGATCACTTGGCTGATCATACACTCATCACGGGACTGATCGAGCACTGATTACGGCGCTATCATGCATTGACTACATGACTTCACATGCACTGATCACTTGGATGATCATGCACTGATCACGTGAATTACCATGCACTGATCACGTGACTGATTATGCACTGATCACGTGGCTGATCATGCACTGATCACGTGGCTATCATGCACTGCTCACGTGGCTGATCATGCAATGATCACGTAGCTACCATGTACTGGTCATGTGGCTGATCATGCACTGATCACGTGGCTGATCATACACTGATCACGTGACTGATCATGCACTGATCACGTGACTGATCATGCACTGATCACGTGGCTATCATGCACTGATCACTTGGCTGGTCATACTGATCACGTGCCTTGTCATGCACTGATCACGTGGCTGATCATGCACTGAAAACGTGACTGATCATGCACTGATCACGTGGCTATCATGCAGTGATAACGTGGCTATCATGCACAGATAACATGGCTGATCATGCAATGATCACGTAGCTACCATATACTGGTCACGTGACTGATCATGCACTAATCACGTGGCTGATCATGCACTGATCACGTGACTGATCATGCACTGTTCACGAGACTCATCATGCACTGATCACGTGGATAACAGGCACTGATCACGTGTCTGATCATGCACTGATCACGTGGCTCTCATGCACTTATCACATGGCTGGTCATACACTGATCTTATAGCTACCATGTACCGGTCACGTGAATGATCATACACCCATCAGGTGACTGATCATGCACTGATCACGTGGCTATCATGCACTGATCATGTGGCTGATCATGCACTGATCACGTGACTGATCATGCACTGATCACATGACTGCCCATGCACTGATCACCCGGATGATCATACACTGATCATGTGACAGATCATGCACTGATCACGTGGCTATCATGCACTGCTCACGCGGCTGTTCATGCAATGATCACATAGCTACCATGTACTGGTCACGTGAGTGATCATGCACTGGTCACGTAATTGATCATGCACTGATCACGTGGCTATCATGCACTGATCACTTGGCTGGTCATACTGATCACGTGCCTTGTCATGCACTGATCACGTGGCTGATCATGCACTGAAAACGTGACTGATCATGCACTGATCACGTGGCTATCATGCAGTGATAACGTGGCTATCATGCACAGATAACATGGCTGATCATGCAATGATCACGTAGCTACCATATACTGGTCACGTGACTGATCATGCACTGATCACGTGATTGATCATGCACTGATCACTTGGATATCATGCACTGATCACGTGGCTGATCATGCACTGATCACGTGACTGATCATGCACTGATCACGTGGCTATCACGCACTGATCAATTGGCTGGTCATACACTGATCACACAGCTACCATGTACTGGTCACGTGACTGATCATGCAGTGATGACGTAATTGATCATGCACTGATCATGTGGCTGATCATGCACTGATCACGTGACTGATCATTGCACTGATCACGTGTCTGATCATGCACTGATCACGTGGCTATCATGCACTTATCACATGGCTGGTCATGCAATGATCACGTAGCTACCATGTACTGGTCATGTGGCTGATCATGCACTGATCACGTGGCTGATCATACACTGATCACGTGACTGATCATGCACTGATCACGTGACTGATCATGCACTGATCACGTGGCTATCATGCACTGATCAGTTGGCTGGTCATACTGATCACGTGCCTTGTCATGCACTGATCACGTGGCTGATCATGCACTGAAAACGTGACTGATCATGCACTGATCACGTGGCTATCATGCAGTGATAACGTGGCTATCATGCACAGATAACATGGCTGATCATGCAATGATCACGTAGCTACCATATACTGGTCACGTGACTGATCATGCACTAATCACGTGGCTGATCATGCACTGATCACGTGACTGATCATGCACTGTTCACGAGACTCATCATGCACTGATCACGTGGATAACATGCACTGATCACGTGTCTGATCATGCACTGATCACGTGGCTCTCATGCACTTATCACATGGCTGGTCATACACTGATCTTATAGCTACCATGTACCGGTCACGTGAATGATCATACACCCATCAGGTGACTGATCATGCACTGATCACGTGGCTATCATGCACTGATCATGTGGCTGATCATGCACTGATCACGTGACTGATCATGCACTGATCACGTGACTGATCATGCACTGATCACGTGGCTATCATGCACTGATCACTTGGCTAGTCATACACTGATCACACAGCTACCATGTACTGGTCACGTGACTGATCATGCAGTGATGACGTAATTTATCATGCACTGATCATGTGGCTGATCATGCACTGATCACGTGTCTGATCATGCACTGATCACGTGGCTATCATGCACTTATCACATGGCTGGTCATACACTGATCTTATAGCTACCATGTACCGGTCACGTGAATGATCATACACCCATCAGGTGACTGATCATGCACTGATCACGTGGCTATCATGCACTGACCACGAGAACTGATCATGGCACTGATCACGTCTAATCATGCACTGATCACATGACTGCCCATGCACTGATCACGTGGATGATCATACACTAATCATGTGACAGATCATGCACTGATCACGTGGCTGATCATGCACTGATACCGTGACTGAGCATGGACTGATCACATGACTATCATGTAGTGATCACGTGACTTAATGGCGCTGATCATGTGACTGATCATGCGCTGAATCATGTTTGCTATCATAACTGATCATGTGCCTCTGGAGGCAATAAACAAAGAGCTGAGTAGGCACGAATCAAACAGTCAGCAGGCAATAATCATGGAACTCAGCTGTGAGGAATCATGCTGCTCAGCTGGCAATAAACAAGCAGCTGAGCAGGCAGGAATTACACAGCACAGCTGGCAATTGTCAAGCAGATGACAGGCAGGAATCGTGCAGCTCAGCTGGCAATTGTCAAGCAGATGAGCAGACAGTAATCACGCAGCTCAGCAGGCCCGGATCACGTGACTGAGCATGCACTGTTCACGTGGCTGATCATACACTGATCACGTGATTGATCATGCACTGATCACATGGATATCATGCACTGATCACGTGGCTGATCATACACTGTTCACGTGTCTGACCATGCACTGATCACGTGGCTGATCATACACTGCTCACGTAACTGATCATGCACTGATCACGTGGCTATCATGCACTGAATACGTGGCTGAACATGCACTGTTCACGTGGCTGATCACACACCTGTCACGTGACATAACATGCACTGATCACGTGGCACTCATGCACTGATCACGTGGCTGATCATACTCTGCTCACGTAACTCATCATGCACACATCACGTTTCTATCATGCACTGCTCACGTGGCTCGTCATGGAATGATCACGTAGCTACCATATACTGGTCACGTGACTGATCATGCACAGATCACGTAAATGATCATGCACTGTTCAAGTGACTGATCATGTACTGATCACGTGACTGATCACGCACTGATCACGTGGATATCATGCACTGATCACGTGGCTGATCACACGCGTATCACATGACTGATCATGCACTTGTCACGTGGCTATCATGCACTGATCATGTGGCTGATCATGCACTGATCACGTGACTGATCATGCACTGATCACGTGACTGATCATGCACTGATCACGTGGCTATCACGCACTGATCAATTGGCTGGTCATACACTGATCACACAGCTACCATGTACTGGTCACGTGACTGATCATGCAGTGATGACGTAATTGATCATGCACTGATCATGTGGCTGATCATGCACTGATCACGTGACTGATCATGCACTGATCACGTGTCTGATCATGCACTGATCACGTGGCTATCATGCACTTATCACATGGCTGGACATACACTGATCTTATAGCTACCATGTACCGGTCACGTGAATGATCATACACCCATCAGGTGACTGATCATGCACTGATCACGTGGCTATCATGCACTGACCACGAGACTGAAAATGCACTGATCACATCTAATCATGCACTGATCACATGACTGCCCATGCACTGATCACGTGGATGATCATACACTAATCATGTGACAGATCATGCACTGATCACGTGGCTGATCATGCACTGATACCGTGACTGAGCATGGACTGATCACATGACTATCATGTAGTGATCACGTGACTTAATGGCGCTGATCATGTGACTGACCATGCGCTGATCATGTTTGCTATCATACACTGATCATGTGCCTCTGGAGGCAATAAACAAAGAGCTGAGTAGGCACGAATCAAACAGTCAGCAGGCAATAATCATGGAACTCAGCTGTGAGGAATCATGCTGCTCAGCTGGCAATAATCAAGCAGCTGAGCAGGCAGGAATTACGCAGCGCAGCAGGCAATTGTCAAGCAGATGAGCAGACAGTAATCACGCAGCTCAGCAGGCCCTGATCACGTGACTGAGCATGCACTGATCATGTGGCTGATCACACATGTATCACGTGACTGATCATGCACTGATCACGTGGCTCTCATGCACTGACATGTGGCTATCATGCACTGATCACGTGGCTACCAAGCACTGATCACGTGGCTGATCACGCAATGATCATGTAGCAACCATATACTGGTCATGTGACTGATCATGCACTGATCACGTAATTGATCCTGCACTGATCACATGGCTCATCACGCACTGATCCGGTGGCTGATCACACACGTATCACGTGACTGATCATGTACAGATCACGTAAATAATCATGAAGTGACCACGTGGCTATCCTGCACTGATCACGTGGATAACATGCACTGATCACGTGGCTGATCACACACGTATCACGTGACTGATCATGCACTGATCACGTGACTGATCATGCACTGATCACGTGGCTATCATGCACTGATCACTTGGCTGGTCATACTGATCACGTGCCTTGTCATGCACTGATCACGTGGCTGATCATGCACTGAAAACGTGACTGATCATGCACTGATCACGTGGCTATCATGCA
The DNA here is from genome assembly GCF_002263795.3 of Bos taurus. Classification (NCBI taxonomy): domain Eukaryota; kingdom Metazoa; phylum Chordata; class Mammalia; order Artiodactyla; family Bovidae; genus Bos; species Bos taurus. Next base: position 13,475 of record NW_020191858.1, on the reverse strand, counting down.
GTGATAACGTGGCTATCATGCACAGATAACATGGCTGATCATGCAATGATCACGTAGCTACCATATACTGGTCACGTGACTGATCATGCACTAATCACGTGGCTGATCATGCACTGATCACGTGACTGATCATGCACTGTTCACGAGACTCATCATGCACTGATCACGTGGATAACATGCACTGATCACGTGTCTGATCATGCACTGATCACGTGGCTCTCATGCACTTATCACATGGCTGGTCATACACTGATCATATAGCTACCATGTACCGGTCACGTGAATGATCATACACCCATCAGGTGACTGATCATGCACTGATCACGTGGCTATCATGCACTGATCATGTGGCTGATCATGCACTGATCACGTGACTGATCATGCACTGATCACATGACTGCCCATGCACTGATCACCCGGATGATCATACACTGATCATGTGACAGATCATGCACTGATCACGTGGCTATCATGCACTGCTCACGCGGCTGTTCATGCAATGATCACATAGCTACCATGTACTGGTCACGTGAGTGATCATGCACTGGTCACGTAATTGATCATGCACTGATCACGTGGCTATCATGCACTGATCACTTGGCTGGTCATACTGATCACGTGCCTTGTCATGCACTGATCATGTGGCTGATCATGCACTGAAAACGTGACTGATCATGCACTGATCACGTGGCTATCATGCAGTGATAACGTGGCTATCATGCACAGATAACATGGCTGATCATGCAATGATCACGTAGCTACCATATACTGGTCACGTGACTGATCATGCACTGATCACGTGATTGATCATGCACTGATCACTTGGATATCATGCACTGATCACGTGGCTGATCATGCACTGATCACGTGACTGATCATGCACTGATCACGTGGCTATCACGCACTGATCAATTGGCTGGTCATACACTGATCACACAGCTACCATGTACTGGTCACGTGACTGATCATGCAGTGATGACGTAATTGATCATGCACTGATCATGTGGCTGATCATGCACTGATCACGTGACTGATCATGCACTGATCACGTGTCTGATCTTGCACTGATCACGTGGCTATCATGCACTTATCACATGGCTGGTCATGCAATGATCACGTAGCTACCATGTACTGGTCATGTGGCTGATCATGCACTGATCACGTGGCTATCATGCACTGATCAGTTTGCTGGTCATACTGATCACGTGCCTTGTCATGCACTGATCACGTGGCTGATCATGCACTGAAAACGTGACTGATCATGCACTGATCACGTGGCTATCATGCAGTGATAACGTGGCTATCATGCACAGATAACATGGCTGATCATGCAATGATCACGTAGCTACCATATACTGGTGACGTGACTGATCATGCACTGATTACGTGGCTGATCATGCACTGATCACGTGACTGATCATGCACTGTTCACGAGACTCATCATGCACTGATCACGTGGATAACATGCACTGATCACGTGTCTGATCATGCACTGATCACGTGGCTCTCATGCACTTATCACATGGCTGGTCATACACTGATCTTATAGCTACCATGTACCGGTCACGTGAATGATCACACACCCATCAGGTGACTGATCATGCACTGATCACGTGGCTATCATGCACTGATCATGTGGCTGATCATGCACTGATCACGTGACTGATCATGCACTGATCACGTGACTGATCATGCACTGATCACGTGTCTATCATGCACTGAATACGTGGCTGAACATGCACTGTTCACGTGGCTGATCACACACCTGTCACGTGACATAACATGCACTGATCACGTGGCACTCATGCACTGATCACGTGGCTGATCATACTCTGCTCACGTAACTCATCATGCACACATCACGTTTCTATCATGCACTGCTCACGTGGCTCGTCATGGAATGATCACGTAGCTACCATATACTGGTCACGTGACTGATCATGCACAGATCACGTAAATGATCATGCACTGTTCAAGTGACTGATCATGTACTGATCACGTGACTGATCACGCACTGATCACGTGGATATCATGCACTGATCACGTGGCTGATCACACGCGTATCACATGACTGATCATGCACTTGTCACGTGGCTATCATGCACTGATCATGTGGCTGATCATGCACTGATCACGTGACTGATCATGCACTGATCACGTGACTGATCATGCACTGATCACGTGGCTATCACGCACTGATCAATTGGCTGGTCATACACTGATCACACAGCTACCATGTACTGGTCACGTGACTGATCATGCAGTGATGACGTAATTGATCATGCACTGATCATGTGGCTGATCATGCACTGATCACGTGACTGATCATGCACTGATCACGTGTCTGATCATGCACTGATCACGTGGCTATCATGCACTTATCACATGGCTGGACATACACTGATCTTATAGCTACCATGTACCGGTCACGTGAATGATCATACACCCATCAGGTGACTGATCATGCACTGATCACGTGGCTATCATGCACTGACCACGAGACTGAAAATGCACTGATCACGTCTAATCATGCACTGATCACATGACTGCCCATGCACTGATCACGTGGATGATCATACACTAATCATGTGACAGATCATGCACTGATCACGTGGCTGATCATGCACTGATACCGTGACTGAGCATGGACTGATCACATGACTATCATGTAGTGATCACGTGACTTAATGGCGCTGATCATGTGACTGACCATGCGCTGATCATGTTTGCTATCATACACTGATCATGTGCCTCTGGAGGCAATAAACAAAGAGCTGAGTAGGCACGAATCAAACAGTCAGCAGGCAATAATCATGGAACTCAGCTGTGAGGAATCATGCTGCTCAGCTGGCAATAATCAAGCAGCTGAGCAGGCAGGAATTACGCAGCGCAGCAGGCAATTGTCAAGCAGATGAGCAGACAGTAATCACGCAGCTCAGCAGGCCCTGATCACGTGACTGAGCATGCACTGATCATGTGGCTGATCACACATGTATCACGTGACTGATCATGCACTGATCACGTGGCTCTCATGCACTGACATGTGGCTATCATGCACTGATCACGTGGCTACCAAGCACTGATCACGTGGCTGATCACGCAATGATCATGTAGCAACCATATACTGGTCATGTGACTGATCATGCACTGATCACGTAATTGATCCTGCACTGATCACATGGCTCATCACGCACTGATCCGGTGGCTGATCACACACGTATCACGTGACTGATCATGTACAGATCACGTAAATAATCATGAAGTGACCACGTGGCTATCCTGCACTGATCACGTGGATAACATGCACTGATCACGTGGCTGATCACACACGTATCACGTGACTGATCATGCACTGATCACGTGGCTATCATGTACTGGTCACATGACTGATCATGCACTGATCACATAATTGATCATGCACTGACCACCTGCCTTATCATGCATTGATTATGTGACTGATCATGTGCTGATCATGTTTGGTGTCACACACTGATCATGTGCCTCTGGAAGCAATGAACATAGAGCTGAGTAGGCAGGAATCAGTCAGCAGGCTATAATCATGGAACTCACCTCTGAGAAATCATGCTGCTCAGCTGGCAATAATCAAGTAGATGAGCAGGCAGGAATTACGCAGCACAGGTGGCAATTGTCAAGGAGATGACAGGCAGGAATCGTGCAGCTCAGCTGGAAATTGTCAAGCAGATGAGCAGACAGTAATCACGCAGCCCAGCAGGCCCTGATCACGTGACTTAGCATGCACTGTTCACGTGGATGATCACACACCTATCACGTGACTGATCATGCACTGATCATGTGAGTGATCATGCACTGATCACGTGGCTATAATGCACTGATCACTTGGCTGGACATACACTGATCACGTGCCTGGTCATGCACTGATCACGTGGCTGATCATGCACTGATCACGTGACTGATCATGCACTGATCTTGTGTCTGATAATGCACTGATCACGTGGCTATCATGCACTACTCACGTGGCTGATCATGCAATGATCACGTGGCTATCATGCACTACTCACGTGGCTGATCATGCACTGGTCACGAGACTGATCATGCCCTGATCAAGTGGCTATCATGCACTGATCACGTGGCTGATCATGCAATGATCATGAAGCTTCCATGTTCCGGTCACGTGACCGATCATACACCCATCAGGTGACTGATCATGCACTGATCACGTGGCTATATTGCACTGTTAACGTGGCTGATCATACACTGATCACCTGCCTGGTCATGCACAGATCAGGTGACTAATCATGAACTGATTACGTAGCTATCATGTACTGATCACCTGGCTGATCATGCACTGATCATGTGGCTGATCATACACTGATCACATGACTGATCATACACTGATCTCGTGTCTGATCATGCACTGATCACGTGGCTATCATGCACTGCTCACGTGGCTGATCATGCGATGATCACGCAGCTACCATGTACTGGTCACATGACTGATCATGCACTGATCACGTGACTGATCATGCATTGATCACGTGGCTATCGTGCACTACTCACGTGGCTGATGATGCAATGATCATGTAGCGACCATGTACAGGTCACGTGAATGATCATACACCTATCAGGTGACTGATCATGCACTGATCACGTGGCTATCATGCACTGATCACGAGACTGATCATGCACTGATCACGTCTATATCATGCACTGATCACATGACTGCCCATGCACTGATCACGTGGATGATCATACACTAATCATGTGGCAGATCATGCACTGATCACGTGGCTTATCATGCACTGATACCGTGACTGAGCATGGACTGATCACATGACTATCATGTAGTGATCACGTGACTTAATGGCGCTGATCATGTGACTGATCGTGCGCTGATCATGTTTGCTATCATACACTGATCATGTGCCTCTGGAGGCAATAAACAAAGAGCTGAGTAGGCACGAATCATACAGTCAGCAGGCAATAATCATGGAACTCAGCTGTGAGGAATCATGCTGCTCAGCTGGCAATAATCAAGCAGCTGAGCAGGCAGGAATTACGCAGCAGAGCTGGCAATTGTCAAGCAGATGACAGGCAGGAATCGTGCAGCTCAGCTGGCAATTGTCAAGCAGATGAGCAGACAGTAATCACGCAGCTCAGCAGGCCCTGATCACGTGACTGAGCATGCACTGTTCACGTGGCTGATCATACACTGATAACGTGATTGATCATGCACTGATCACATGGATATCATGCACTGATCACGTGGCTGATCATAAACTGATCACGTAACTGATCATGCACTGATCACGTAATTGATCATGCACTGATCACGTGGCTGATCATGCAATGATCACCTAGCTACCATGTAATGGTCCCGTGAGTGATCATGCACTGATCACGTGATTGATCATGCACTGATCACGTGGCAGATCATGCACTGAACACGTGACTGATCATGCACTGATCACGTGACTGATCATGCACTGATCACGTGGCTATCATGCACTGCTCACGTGGCTGATCATGCAGTGATCACGCAGCCACCATGTACTGGTCACATGACTGATCATGCACTGATCACGTAATTGATCATGCACTGATCACCTGGCTTATCATGCATTCATCATGTGACTCATCATGTGCTGATCATGTTTGGTGTCACACACTGATCATGTGCATCTGGAGGCAATGAACAAAGAGCTGAGTAGGCAGGAATCAGTCAACAGGCTATAATCATGGAACTCAGCTTTGAGAAATCATGCTGCTCAGCTGGCAATAATCAAGTAGATGAGCAGGCACGAATTATGCAGCACAGGTGGCAATTGTCAAGCAGATGACAGGCAGGAATCGTACAGCTCAGCTGGCAATTGTCAAGCAGATGAGCAGACACTAATCACGCAGCTCAGCAGGCCCTGATCACGTGACTGAGCATGCACTGTTCACGTTGCTGATCACACACCTATCACGTGAATGATCATGCACTGATCACGTGGCTCTCATGCACTGATCACATGATTGCGCATGCAGTGATCACGTAATTGTATGCACTGCTCACGTGGCTATCATGCACTGATGACGTGGCTGATCATGCACTGATCATGTGACTGATCATGCACTGATCACGTAGCTATCTTGCACTGATCACTTGGCTGATCATACACTCATCACGGGACTGATCGTGCACTGATTATGGCGCTATCATGCATTGACTACATGACTTCACATGCACTGATCACGTGGATGATCATGCACTGATCACGTGACTGACCATGCACTGATCACGTGACTGATTATGCACTGATCACGTGGCTGATCATGCAATGATCACGTGGCTATCATGCACTGCTCACGTGGCTGATCATGCAATGATCACGTAGCTACCATGTACTGGTCATGTGGCTGATCATGCACTGATCACGTGGCTGATCATACACTGATCAGTTGGCTATCATGCACTGATTACTTGGCTGATCATACACTGATCACGTGACTGATAATGCACTGATCATCTGGCTATCATGCACTCATTACCTGGCTATCGTGCACTGATCACGTGGTTGATCATACACTGATCACGAGACTGATCATGCACTGATCACGTCTATATCATGCACTGATCACATGACTGCCCATGCACTGATCACCCGGATGATCATACACTGATCATGTGACAGATCATGCACTGATCACGTGGCTCTCATGCACTGCTCACGCGGCTGTTCATGCAATGATCACATAGCTACCATGTACTGGTCACGTGAGTGATCATGCACTGGTCACGTAATTGATCATGCACTGATCAGTTGACTTATCATGCACTGTTCACGTGAGTGATCATGCACTGATCACGTGACTGATCATGCACTGATCTCGTGACTATCATGCACGGCTCATGTGGCTGATCATGCAATGATCACCTAGCTACCATATACTGGTCAAGTGACTGATCATGCACTGATCACGTAATTCATCATGCAGTGATCATGTGGCTGATCATGCACTGATCACGTGGCTGAACATCCACTGATCACGTGACTGATCATGGACTGATCACGTGATTGATCATGCACTGATCACGTGGCTATCATGCACTGATCACTTGGCTGGTCATACACTGATCACGTGCCTGGTCATGCACAGATTACATGACTGATCATGCACTGAACACGTGACTGATCATGCACTGATCACGTGGCTATCATGCACTACTCACGTGGCTGATCATGCAATGATCATGTAGCTACCATGTACAGGTCAGGTGACTGATCATACACCCATCAGGTGACGGATCATGCACTGATCACGTGGCTGATCATACACTTATCACGTGATTGATCATGCACTGATCACTTGGATATCATGCACTGATTACGTGGCTGATCATACACTGTTCACATGTCTGACCATGCACTGATCACATGGCTGATCATACACTGCTCCCGTGAGTGACCATGCACTGATCACGTAATTGATCATGCACTGATCGCGTGGCTGAACATGCCGTGAACACGTGACTGACCATGCACTGATCACGTGACTCATCATGCACTGATCACGTGGCTATCATGCAATGCTCACGTGGCTGATCATGCAATGATCACGCAGCTACCATGTACTGGTCACATGACTGATCATGCACTGATCACGTAATTGATCATGCACTGATCACCTGGCTTATCATGCATTGATCATGTGACTGATCATGTGCTGATCATGTTTGTTGTCACACACTGATCGTGTGCATCTGCAGGCAATGAACAAGAGCTGAGTAGGCAGGAATCAGTCAGCAGGCTATAATCATGGAACTCAGCTTTGAGAAATCATGCTGCTCAGCTGGCAATAATCAAGTAGATGAGCAGGCAGGAATTATGCAGCACAGGTGGCAATTGTCAAGGAGATGACAGGCAGGAATCGTACAGCTCAGCTGGCAATTGTCAAGCAGATGAGCAGACAGTAATCACGCAGCTCAGCAGGCCTTTATCACGTGACTGAGCATGCACTGTTCACCCTGATGATCATACACTGATCATGTGACAGATCATGCACAGATCACGTGGCTCTCATGCACTTATCACATGGCTGGTCATACACTGATCTTATAGCTACCATGTACCGGTCACGTGAATGATCATACACCCATCAGGTGACTGATCATGCACTGATCACGTGGCTATCATGCACTGATCATGTGGCTGATCATGCACTGATCACGTGACTGATCATGCACTGATCACGTGACTGATCATGCACTGATCACGTGTCTATCATGCACTGAATACGTGGCTGAACATGCACTGTTCACGTGGCTGATCACACACCTGTCACGTGACATAACATGCACTGATCACGTGGCACTCATGCACTGATCACGTGGCTGATCATACTCTGCTCACGTAACTCATCATGCACACATCACGTTTCTATCATGCACTGCTCACGTGGCTCGTCATGGAATGATCACGTAGCTACCATATACTGGTCACGTGACTGATCATGCACAGATCACGTAAATGATCATGCACTGTTCAAGTGACTGATCATGTACTGATCACGTGACTGATCACGCACTGATCACGTGGATATCATGCACTGATCACGTGGCTGATCACACGCGTATCACATGACTGATCATGCACTTGTCACGTGGCTATCATGCACTGATCATGTGGCTGATCATGCACTGATCACGTGACTGATCATGCACTGATCACGTGACTGATCATGCACTGATCACGTGGCTATCACGCACTGATCAATTGGCTGGTCATACACTGATCACACAGCTACCATGTACTGGTCACGTGACTGATCATGCAGTGATGACGTAATTGATCATGCACTGATCATGTGGCTGATCATGCACTGATCACGTGACTGATCATGCACTGATCACGTGTCTGATCATGCACTGATCACGTGGCTATCATGCACTTATCACATGGCTGGACATACACTGATCTTATAGCTACCATGTACCGGTCACGTGAATGATCATACACCCCTCAGGTGACTGATCATGCACTGATCACGTGGCTATCATGCACTGACCACGAGACTGAAAATGCACTGATCACGTCTAATCATGCACTGATCACATGACTGCCCATGCACTGATCACGTGGATGATCATACACTAATCATGTGACAGATCATGCACTAATCACGTGGCTGATCATGCACTGATACCATGACTGAGCATGGACTGATCACATGACTATCATGTAGTGATCACGTGACTTAATGGCGCTGATCATGTGACTGACCATGCGCTGATCATGTTTGCTATCATACACTGATCATGTGCCTCTGGAGGCAATAAACAAAGAGCTGAGTAGGCACGAATCAAACAGTCAGCAGGCAATAATCATGGAACTCAGCTGTGAGGAATCATGCTGCTCAGCTGGCAATAATCAAGCAGCTGAGCAGGCAGGAATTACGCAGCGCAGCAGGCAATTGTCAAGCAGATGAGCAGACAGTAATCACGCAGCTCAGCAGGCCCTGATCACGTGACTGAGCATGCACTGATCATGTGGCTGATCACACATGTATCACGTGACTGATCATGCACTGATCACGTGGCTCTCATGCACTGACATGTGGCTATCATGCACTGATCACGTGGCTACCAAGCACTGATCACGTGGCTGATCACGAAATGATCATGTAGCAACCATATACTGGTCATGTGACTGATCATGCACTGATCACGTAATTGATCCTGCACTGATCACATGGCTCATCACGCACTGATCCGGTGGCTGATCACACACGTATCACGTGACTGATCATGTACAGATCACGTAAATAATCATGAAGTGACCACGTGGCTATCCTGCACTGATCACGTGGATAACATGCACTGATCACGTGGCTGATCACACACGTATCACGTGACTGATCATGCACTGATCACGTGGCTATCATGTACTGGTCACATGACTGATCATGCACTGATCACATAATTGATCATGCACTGTTCACCTGCCTTATCATGCATTGATTATGTGACTGATCATGTGCTGATCATGTTTGGTGTCACACACTGATCATGTGCCTCTGGAAGCAATGAACATAGAGCTGAGTAGGCAGGAATCAGTCAGCAGGCTATAATCATGGAACTCACCTCTGAGAAATCATGCTGCTCAGCTGGCAATAATCAAGTAGATGAGCAGGCAGGAATTACGCAGCACAGGTGGCAATTGTCAAGGAGATGACAGGCAGGAATCGTGCAGCTCAGCTGGAAATTGTCAAGCAGATGAGCAGACAGTAATCACGCAGCCCAGCAGGCCCTGATCACGTGACTTAGCATGCCACTGTTCACGTGGATGATCACACACCTATCACGTGACTGATCATGCACTGATCATGTGAGTGATCATGCACTGATCACGTGGCTATAATGCACTGATCACTTGGCTGGACATACACTGATCACGTGCCTGGTCATGCACTGATCACGTGGCTGATCATGCACTGATCACGTGACTGATCATGCACTGATCTTGTGTCTGATAATGCACTGATCACGTGGCTATCATGCACTACTCACGTGGCTGATCATGCAATGATCACGTGGCTATCATGCACTACTCACGTGGCTGATCATGCACTGGTCACGAGACTGATCATGCCCTGATCAAGTGGCTATCATGCACTGATCACGTGGCTGATCATGCAATGATCATGAAGCTTCCATGTTCCGGTCACGTGACCGATCATACACCCATCAGGTGACTGATCATGCACTGATCACGTGGCTATATTGCACTGTTAACGTGGCTGATCATACACTGATCACCTGCCTGGTCATGCACAGATCAGGTGACTAATCATGAACTGATTACGTAGCTATCATGTACTGATCACCTGGCTGATCATGCACTGATCATGTGGCTGATCATACACTGATCAACATGACTGATCATACACTGATTCGTGTCTGATCATGCACTGATCACGTGGCTATCATGCACTGCTCACGTGGCTGATCATGCGATGATCACGCAGCTACCATGTACTGGTCACATGACTGATCATGCACTGATCACGTGACTGATCATGCATTGATCACGTGGCTATCGTGCACTACTCACGTGGCTGATGATGCAATGATCATGTAGCGACCATGTACAGGTCACGTGAATGATCATACACCTATCAGGTGACTGATCATGCACTGATCACGTGGCTATCATGCACTGATCACGAGACTGATCATGCACTGATCACGTCTATATCATGCACTGATCACATGACTGCCCATGCACTGATCACGTGGATGATCATACACTAATCATGTGCAGATCATGCACTGATCACGTGGCTTATCATGCACTGATACCGTGACTGAGCATGGACTGATCACATGACTATCATGTAGTGATCACCGTGACTTAATGGCGCTGATCATGTGACTGATCGTGCGCTGAACATGTTTGCTATCATACACTGATCATGTGCCTCTGGAGGCAATAAACAAAAGAGCTGAGTAGGCACGAATCAAACAGTCAGCAGGCAATACTCATGGAACTCCCAGCTCGTGAGGAATCATGCTGCTCAGCTGGCATATAAGCAAGCAGCTGAGCAGGCCAGAATTACGCAGCCCACAGCATCGGAATTTGGTCAAAGCAGTAGACAAGGCAGGAAATCGTGCAAGCTTCAGCTGGCAATTGTCAAGCCAGATGAGCAGACAGTAACAGCACCTCAGCAGCGCCCTGATCACGTGACTGAGCCATGCACTGTTTCACCGGCTGATCATACACTGACACGTGATTGATCATGCACTGATCACAATTGATCAGCACTGATCAGGTGGCTGATCATGCAATGATCACCTAGCTACCATGTAATGTCCCGTGAAGTGATCATGCACTGAATCACGTGATTGATCATGCACTGATCACTTGGATATCATGCACTGATCACGTGGCTGATCATGCACTGCCTCACGTAACTGATCATCACTGATCACGTAATTGATCATGCACTGATCACGTGGCTGATCATGCAATGATCACCTAGCTACCATGTAATGGTCTCCGTGAGTGATCATGCACTGACCACGTAATTGATCATGCACTGATCACGTGGCAGATCATGCACTGAACACGTGACTGATCATGCACTGATCACGTGACTGATCATGCACTGATCACGGGCTATCATGCACTGCTCACGTGGCTGATCATGCAGTGATCACGCAGCCACCATGTACTGGTCACATGACTGATCATGCACTGATCACGTAATTGATCATGCACTGATCACCTGGCTTATCATGCATTCATCATGTGACTCATCATGTGCTGATCATGTTTGGTGTCACACACTGATCATGTGCATCTGGAGGCAATGAACAAAGAGCTGAGTAGGCAGGAATCAGTCAACAGGCTATAATCATGGAACTCAGCTTTGAGAAATCATGCTGCTCAGCTGGCAATAATCAAGTAGATGAGCAGGCACGAATTATGCAGCCCAGGTGGCAATTGTCAAGCAGATGACAGGCAGGAATCGTACAGCTCAGCTGGCAATTGTCAAGCAGATAGCAGACACTAATCACGCAGCCTCAGCAGGCCCTGATCACGTGACTGAGCATGCCACTGTTCACGTTGCTGATCACACACCTATCACGTGAATGATCATGCACTGATCACGTGGCTCTCATGCACTGATCACATGATTGCGCATGCAGTGATCACGTAATTGTATGCACTGCTCACGTGGCTATCATGCACTGATGACGTGGCATGATCATGCACTGATCATGTGACTGATCATGCACTGATCACGTAGCTATCTGCACTGATCACTTGGCTGATCATAACACTCATCACGGGACTGATCGTGCACTGATTATGGGCTATCATGCATTGACTACATGACTTCACATGCACTGATCACGTGGATGATCATGCACTGATCACGTGACTGACCATGCACTGATCACGTGACTGATCATGCACTAACACGTGGCTATCATGCACTGCTCACGTGGCTGATCATGCAGTGATCACGCAGCCACCATGTACTGGTCACATGACTGATCATGCACTGATCACGTAATGATCATGCACTGATCACCTGGCTTATCATGCATTCATCATGTGACTCATCATGTGCTGATCATGTGCATCTGGAGACAATGAACAAAGAGCTGAGTAGGCAGGAATCATCAGCAGGCTATAATCATGGAACTCAGCTTTGAGAAATCAGCTGCTCAGGCTGGCAATAATCAAGTAGATGATCAGGCAGCGAATTATGCAGCACAGGTGGCAATTGTCAAGGAGATGACAGGCAGGAATCGTACAGCTCAGCTGCAATTGTCAAGCAGATGAGCAGACAGTAATCACGCAGCTCAGCAGGCCCTGATCACGTTTCTGAGCATCTACTGTTCACGTCGCTGATCACACACCTATCACTACGTGAATGCATCATGCAGTGATCACGTGGCTACATCATGCACTGATCAACATGATTGCGCATGCATGATCACG
>NW_020191857.1:0-12117 GCF_002263795.3 Bos taurus | reverse complement strand
CACTGATGAAAGATGCTCGTTGCAGCCTAGTGACTGGAGCACTGAATGTTGGGCTAAGTTCTTGTAAAACAAGTGTGAGTCAGATTTGTGTGGAAACTTTCCACACAGAATTTTCAAGTCCAGTGTGTTGGCAGATAATCTTTAAAGTACCAGCTTAAAACAGAATAAGTGCTATCATAGGAGAAGTACAGGTTTCATGGATACTTCAAACATAAGCATGTCATGAGAGATTTCCTAGAAAAAGTGAACCTTGCACTAAGACCTGAGGAAGCGAAAAGCAATGACTTCCCTGGTGGCGCAGAGGATAAGAATTGGCCTGCCAGTGCAGGGGACACAGGTTCAGTCCCTGGTTTGGGAAGACTCCACATGCGGCAGAGCGACTAAGCCCCTGTACCCCAGGTACTGAGCCCCTGCTCAAGAGCCCGAGAGCCGTGACTGCTGAGCCCATGTGCTGCAACTACTGAAGCCTTCACACCTAACGCTTGTGCTTTGCAACAAGCTAAGCCACCACAAGGAGAAGCCTGTGCACCGCAACGAGGAATAGCCCCCACTCACCACAAACTGGAGTAAGCCTGCACGAAGCAACGAAGACACAGTGTGGCCAAAATTAATTAATCAACAAACTGAATACCTAACTTCCACAATGTTATCTGTCAGTTATGTCAACATTATACGTTAAGACCTAAATATGAAGAAATAAAATTATGTATACAAAAATGTGTAACAATTGTAAATGTATGTATACAAAAATTTATAATTATGACCTAGCCTCTGATACTGCACACCATCATTTCTTTTCATGCCATGGAATGAACAGGACACAAAATGCATAAACTTCCAAAGTTTTTACAGTTGCCTACACCATAAAATCCTTAATTTCCACATATAGAATATATCACAGTTTTAATAAACCAAGTCTCAGACAAGCTATACATTTATTTAAGAAAACATTAGTATATAAAATATGTAAATAACTCTCATCAATCAATCCAAAAAATGTATGTGACCAAAGGCAAAAAATGGGCAATATATATAAATAAATGTCATAGATAAAGAAATGTAACTAGCTAAGAAACACAAAATGAATGATTAAATAAGAACTATAACTTAGATTCAAAGGAAGTAAGTAAGGAAGAGGTGGGGAAAAGAAGCCTTGTAATATAAAAGTCTTGTAAGGATGAGGAAAAATAGGACTTAACGTGTATATCAGATGGAAGCATAAATTAGCACAGCCATATTAGGAACTATTTTGATAATAACTAGAAAGTTAAAGATGAATGTGTTCCCTGGGGAAATCTTACATGTGGAATTAAGGATTCATCTACAAGAATGATAACACAGTGGTATTAATAAGAGTGAAACACTGAAAATCATCTAAATGCCTTCATAGGAGAACAAATAAATAATTATGGCATAGTCATAGAATGAATAGTGGACACCAGTTAGCATGAATGTTCTAGTACTACATATGTCAACATAGACATTAATAAATTTGAATAAACTTAATAATACTGCACTCACAGAAAGTAAGCTGTAGAAAGATATGATTACCTCTGGGGAGGTAAAAAGGAGAATAGGATTAATGAAAGCCTTGAATTATATACCAGGAATATTTCATAAAATTTCTTCAAAGAGAAGGAAGACATATTCAACTTCTGTGTTGAGTGCCACATTGATACAAGTAAAATGAACACTCAAAAGTATCCATAGGATTCAGCAACATGGATGTCATTGGTAGTCTAATGAGCAAGTATACATTACTTTGCTGACAAAGGTCCTTATAATCAATCGAAGCTATAGTTTTTTCCAGTAGTCATGTATGGATGTGAGACTTGGACCATAAAGAAGGCTGAGCATCGAAGACTTGATGCCTTTGAATTGTGGTGCTGGCGAAGACTCTTGAAAGTCCCTCAGACTGCAAAGAGATCAAACCAGCCGATCCTAAAGGAAATCAACCCTGAATATTCATTGGAAAGACTGATGCTGAAGCTGGTGCTCTAATTTTTTCCCACTTGATGTGAAGAGCCAACTCGTTGGAAAAGACCCTGATGCTGGGAAAGACTGCAGGCAAAAGGAGAAGAGGGCAGCAGAGGATGAGATGGTTGAATGGCATCACCGATTCAATGGACATGAACTTGGGTGAACTCTGGGGCATGATGAGGGACAGTGAGGGCTGGTGACAGTCCAGGGGTCACAAAGAGTTGGACACAACTTAGTGACTGAACAACAACAACAATACATGAGTATTGGATATTGGTAATCTATTGCTGTATACCAGATTACATCAGCATTTTATAGCTTAAAATTGTTGACTAAAGCCATCCCAAAGAAAAAGAAATGCAAGAAGGTAAAGTGGTTGTCTGAGAAGGTCTTAGCTGAGAAAAGCAGAGAAATGTAAGGCAAAAGAGAAAGGGAAAGATATACCCAACTGAATGCAGAGTTGCAGAGAATAGTTTAAAATAGTTTAAAATAGTTTAAAATAATAAACACTTACTATCTCAACACTTTCTGAGTGTCAGAAATCCAGGAATGACTTAACTGAGTGGTCTGCCTTAGAATTGTTTATGAGACTGTAGTCAAAAATTATCAGTTCAGGCACCATCATCTGAAAGCTCGAGTGGAACTGGAAGAATTGCTTCCAATGTGGCCCCTTTGCATCAGTGGAAAATTAGTCTGATGGTTGGTAGGAGCCCACAGTTTCTGTTTTGGCCTCTCTGTAGCCTGCTTGAGTGTCCTCATGACATAGTCACTGCTTTCTCCCTGAGGGAGAGACTCAAAAGACAGCAAGCAATAAGCCACAGTGTCTTCTGGTACCTGGTCTCTGATATTGCACACCATCACTTCAGGTTTATTCTGTTTAATAGAAGCAAGTGGCAAAGTACAGCCCATATGCAAGGGTAAGGGTATTAGGCATCACCTCTTGAAATGAGGTGGGTCAAAGAATTTTAACCATTTAAAAGCATCAGAATGTGTTACAAGGTCTTTGCTCTATAAGGCATAGACATATAACATTTCTGCTGTCCAGAGTATGATCCTCTAAAGCAATTAAGTCACACGCAAGGCAGTTCACATCCAAAACAGATCAGAGATAGTTTCAGTGAATGCAGATGGAAACAGTCTTACCCAAGTGGTCAGAAGGCTCTGTGGAGGGAACGGGGGCAGATGAGGATCCTGGCATACAAGTAGGATGATTAAGATGTTTCAGGCAGGAAACAGCATCAGTGAAGGCCTGTGATCATAGAAATTATGCATTTGAAGCATAATTGATATGCCTTTATTACAGAAGACACCAGAAGAACAGTTGTTTATGGAGATTTTCCCCAGATAGATTGAAATTCATATACTATCTGCAGAGCCTCTGTGTTCCCTGCGGGACAAGACTGTGTATTTTCATTTCTGTGTCCTCAGGAGCTAATGCTATGCCTGGCACAGAATAAGTTGTCCAAAATAGTTTATTGAGTAAAATATGTGCTGAAAGATAGAATGAACATGTACGTAAATGAATGATCAAGAGAATAAATGAACCCCCTACTATTGAGCTTGTAACCCAGAGTACTTATCTGGGTGGAAGGAAACAAGATGGAAACATGTGACATGCAGGGCATTGTGATTTTTCATCTATGCAAAGACCAAAGCATAGCTATTAATAGAATAAATGCCAGCCTCTACTACCTCAGGGGCTGAAGCCAGTGCATTTAGTCTTCCAAACTTCCCAACACAGAGGGTTCAAAAGCCAACCAACTTTTAACCTTCTGTCTCTGGATAAACAGACAAGCAGACCTATGAGCTGCCACTCTTCCCCTGCACCCCTGATCATCTTTAATGTTCATCTTCTAGTCATCTTCCCAAGTTTCCCTGGCTCTCAGCAAATACTCCATGAAAGGCTGTATCTCATCCAACTCTGACTATGCAGCTGACAATCCAACCATGAGCAAAGTCATATGAACACGTGTGTATCTCACCCATTCAATACTTGTAGAGGTGTTGCTATTAAAGACTATTTCCTATTTCCTTATAAAATATTTAAAAGGCTCATGCTGAGCTTCCTGACCCGCTTCACTGTCTTCTTCAATGTTCCACATTCCAGAAGAGCCCCGGGAAATCCTGTTTAACTGATTAATCTCCACTCAAAGTATAATTAAAAATAAGACAGCCCCCACCGGAGCAGCTCTCAATTGATCAGGAATTCACACATACGTGCATGCGCGTGCGCACACACACACACACACACACACTGATCTCACAATGTTAGGTGGACCTTCAGAAAAATATCAAAACCCTTCTCCTTCATTTCACAAAAAGCAACTGAACATCAGATGAATCTGGGTTGACAGGCAGTTCTGAAATGGCAGGTGGTAATGAGCTTGCTAATTATTATGTACCATCCCTTGCTAGTCATCTCATCTGGCTACCTGGAGGATATCTTCTATCTCACCTTGGGAGTCCCCAGTGTCTCATCTCCAGATAAAGACTGCCAGGCTGGTAACCTGAAAAACTCTCCCCATGACCTTCAGATGTCTAAGCTAATAAAGAAAGTGAATGTGAAATATTAATTTTCCTCACTGAATATAAACTTTTGACTGTGTTAAAGCCCTTACCAGCCTTTTCCACATGGTCCCTGCTTTCTCTATTCTATTGTTATTGTTATTGATGGTATTCAGCCAGAATTTAGATTGCCCTCTGAAAGCACTGTTACTCCCCCCAGAAAGTCATTTATGTGCATCTATGGCCTTAAAGATGATTAAAAGATGATTTCTATTCCCCTTTAGTCATTTGTCATTTTGCTTAGGGGCATACAAGTCTAGGGTAGGTTTCCAGGGAGATTTAATCAAGTGACTGGAGTGGAATTTTATAAGAGATCTCTCCAAAGGTAAGGAGGTGGAAAAAGATGAGACTGAGTTCTAGTGACTGGAGTTCCCACAGTTCCCTGGGTATGTGATCCTAATCAAGTGCCTTTACCTCGGCACTTTGGTCACCTCATCTGTCGAATGTTATGAATAACGAGCTGATGTTCATAAACACACAGCATGTGCTCCACAAACGAGATTTTCCTTTCCTCCTCGCTTCTGAGCAGGGCTCAGAGCACTATCACTGCAAGAGTGGTTGTGTTCCAGGAGGGGAGGGTCTGGTACCTGCGGAAACAGAGCTATCCACACTAGGAAGATCGTGGCATGCCTGCATGCATGCTCAGCAGTGTCCGACTCTTTGCAACCCCATGGACAATAGCCTGCCAGGCTCCTTTGCCCATGGGATTTCCCAGGTAAGAATACTGGAGTGGATTGCCATTTCCTTCTCCAGAGGGTTTTCCCGACCCAGGGATCGAACCTGCATGTCCTGCAGCTCCTGTATTGACAGGAGGAGTCTTTACCGCTGAGCCACCAGGGAAGCCCCAGGATGACAGCAGATCTTTCCAAATCTCTCTGGGGGATGATGGTGAATGTACTGCATGGGACTCTATATCCAGGTGGGATACAGGGTCTTCACCTGTCTCTTGGAATTGTCTATTTCCTAAAGCCCCCAATTCCTGGAGCCACTGCAATATGAAATGGCCAACCTAGATCAAGCCCTGGCCAGCATCCCTCCGGCCCATTGTTCTGAAACCAACGATAGGCTTAAGGGACCGTTTCTGGAAGGAAAAGGACACCCTTGTTGGTTATAATACTGCAAGATGGGAGGCAACAAGCATTGTGAGTAGCCGTTTTTTGAGGGGCTGGGAAATGGCAAGATAAATGAGACACGTCTGTCACTATGGAGAGGGGCTGTCCCAAGACTGCATGTGTTATGCTATGAACGTGTACAGAGAGGAATACCTTCTACCAGGAGTACAGGGTAGGGAAGGCCTGTGAACAGTGTGACTTCAGGTTAGGCCTTGAGGAAAGTACAAGGGTTCATTAGGTGGAAAAGCTGCCTAGGTTGAGGAGAGAGGATGAGCAGGAACTCAAAGGTACAAGGTGAGGGGTGGGGCAGGAGCAGGCCCGGAAAGATGATTTGGGTATCACCTACAATGCCAAGGTTACCCTTGAAGAATTCTCAAGCAGAGAGTGACACAGTCAGATCAGAAAAGTGAAGGCCCACTTTTCCTCATATTTCTGAATTTGATGAATAAGTTTATGCTCTTAGAAGAACTTTTATGAAATATGTATGTTATTCTTCAGAATTCATAAATTACTTTCTCATAAGTTATTATATTATTTAATGAGTAATATTTAATAATCTCATTTGTATGTATATATAATTAAATAATATATTACTTAGTGAATAATAATGTAACACAACGATGAATCAATTAGACCCTTGAAGTGGAAATGTGTATGTTTGTGTATCAAGTCACAGTGTAAAACAACTTGCTTAAATTGAAAAAAAAAAAAAAGACTATTTAAATAATTAAGACTGATCTTAGTAACGATTTGGTGCTGTTTGGATACAAAATTCGCATTACCAGTCCGATGATCGATGGCCTCAGTACACGGAGAATTCGGCTGTCTTGATGGGGCCGCTTGCCAGGTGAAAATCGCCATGGAAGAGGAGCTGCCTGTGGTCGGACCTGCAGTCCATGGGGTCTCGAAGTAGGTCTACACAGACGTTGAGGTGACTTCACGTTTCACATTTCACTTTCAAGCAGTTGGAGAAGGAGTTATATGGGCAACCCCACATCGCCATTGTTCCTTGCTGGTAGAATGGGCCCAGAGACGGGGAGCTGATGGGCTGCTAGTCGCATGAGTGATTGTACCAGAGTCGTGACACGACTGACCCCGACTTAGCAGGGAGCAGCAGCAGCAAGCAGCAATAGGACTGCCTTAATGAATATAAAGTTCGCGTACGTCCCCATTGATGGAATGTCGTGATGGATTAATTACCTACTTGTAGAGACTATTATAACATTCTAGGAATTAGATGTCTGATAGATGCAGGGATGGATTATCCTAATCGCTATAATACTCAGCTTTGAGGTCTTTGTTAGCACGGGCTTTAAGCTTCAAGCCCGCATCTTCCGCGTTTGCAAATGGTTAATATCAGCATTATGTCACATACTATTCATACCTTTTTTCTGTCCCCTCTTCAAGTAACCTGTTGCAAACGAATGACTCATAAAGGCCCATAAACTGTCCTTTTGCTGAGTGGATGGGAGTACTATCCGGGCTGCACGTATATTACTAGGTCAGTTCAAAGAGCGCTAGGGTTGGGCACAGAATAGGAATGCGTCTCTCACCTCCGTCCGTAGTCAATCCCAAGATGGTGTATTCGGGGCAAATTACTTCATTGAATTATAAGATGAATTTAAATTGCTCCTCTTTGAGGTCAGGCGTCCAGTTTTAGAAATACGCTGTACAGAAATACCCCTCCCGGAAAATTAATTCTACGGAAGAAATTTCATGCGTGGCGGTGACCCTTGACATGAAAATTTGATAATGAACTTCACAGTTTGTTATCTATACAATTTAAATTCTATAAGCTGGAGTGAAGAAATTTTTGACCAATAGAATCCATTAGTGCACATTCTTGACCAAGAGAACCTAGCGATCATCAGAGCCAAACTTATGTTACATTCTAATTCCTGTGCCTGTTCCCTTTATGATTATATGGTGTTTAAACTGTGAAAGATAAAATTATTGCCCAATTTCTCCTATGTTTCGTACCGTTTAAAGCTAAACTGAGAAGAGGGGTTGAAATCATGCACAGACACAATCTGAGGCACACAGCGGAGCGGTCTTTGTAAAAGTTAAAGGATGGATTACAGGGGGTCAAGTCTCGCGCCAGTGGGCACAGTATGTTTGCACTCTTTCTTCTGCTCTGTAGGGTTCACTGCCTGGGTTAGATCGACCCTTTTTCTGACAAGAAAGTATACATCTCCGAAATAAGACTAATTAGGAAGGAGTTCTGCATGGGGAACTAGTAAGTATTGAAAAAATTATCAGAGTGGATGTGGATTGTTCCAGATATACGTAGGGGTAATCCTATTAATGCGAGAAAGCCGCAATCGAAAAGAATGGAGAGAAAAAAATCTTAGTGGAAGCCGAGGAGACAAAATGGAGAGACTAAGTGCGATTGACAGGAGAGTGGAATAAACAATGGAGAGGGACTATGCGTAAGAGGTGACAACTTTGAGAGAAGAAGAAGTACAGGGTAAGTAAGTCATGTAAAAAGTCTGGTAGCCAGGAACCACCAGGACAATTTATCCCTCAAAAAGTTAGCGAATGAAGAGCGCTACTATCAGAGACACAACATATAATAGTGTTTTTACAAGAGCCTAGTGGTTAGACTACATAGGAGCGGCATCGAACCAGAACTAGGACGCACTTGAGTCTATTTTAGTCTATTTGGAGCATACGCCAGCTAAGGGAAATTTTGGCGTGATCCCGAAGAGAGTAACCCTGATAACACATGTAGACCTTCACTAGAGGAGAAATTGGTCTGCGATCACTGCCATATTCCCCTCTTTCCTCCATCCTGTTAATCCCAGTTTCTTCCCTCCGTATTCGCCCGTGTTGGGACGACATAATGTTTAGGCCTAATAAGTATGCTCTTCTATGGAGTAGTTCACATACTATCTTAGTACTCTTCTCATATCTTTATCTCCCTCGCATCCTATCTCCCTACTTCCTTAATATTTCTCTATCTTGCTTGGCAACATGGCTTGTGGGAACAAACCTAATTCACAAATAGAGGCTGCCATCTCAACAACTAGAATAATTATATAAACCTCATTATAACGGCTAATGGAGGTTCTATCCAATGAGTTCGCTCAAACCCTTCACGTCAAGCATCATCATTCTAGGATGGTTCCACCTTAAACCTGTGGAACAGATAATCCTGATTCCTAGCTTGCGGCAGGATGGAATTCAATCCGCTCCTCATGCGTGCTTATGTGTCATACAATCTACCTGGGTTATCTAAGCCTGATTAAGGTTACATTCCCAAATGGCTAAGTTTTATTTGGCTATGGACTCAAAACAGGCAAGCAGAAGCACAAGCCGTGTAGCGTCAACCTCACAACAGTCTGATGGGTCAGTCTGCACAACATAATCCGTACATCTGTCTTCACTCCTCTATGAGCTTGGTATTGTTGTTGCAGCCTTCCGCCCTGCTATGATTCAAGCATTGTGTCTTAAACTCTTTGCCGACCTCATAGAACTTAGTCAGCGATCGCCAGAGCCCCCGTCAACCTGGCCCTGCCACGGTTATATCTCAGCCATGACGCATAGGTCAACTCACTCAAATCGCCCCAATTCTGAGTCAGTGATGCCATTCCAATGCCCACCTTGCGATCCTTCTGTTGTCTCCCTTCTCTCTCCGCGTTGGTCAGCTCAGCTACATATCCTACCTTGCAATCTTTCCCAGACCGATCAAGGGTCTTTCCAATTAGTCAAGCTTTCAGCATCAGTGGTCAATAAGTAATTGGAGCTTCAGTTTCAATCAAGCATCAGGTCCTTCCAATGAATATCACTTCCTCCTCTTCTATGGGCTTAGTTCCACCTCTTGTTGTGGCAAATCTAGCATAAGATTATTACTATATTTATTGAATAAATACAACTATAATTAACATATAGTGTACTCAACATATAAGTGTGATGCTAGTATGAATAATATAATTATATTTAGTAAATTGTTATGTATATTTTTCTTGTCGGCTCAGATGGTAAAAATGAGGATCTGCATGTCATGGGTATTGAGTGACACGATGCTCAGGAGTTTTGAGTCGACTGGGTTGGGAAGATCGACCTGGAAAGCGAAATGGCTTCCGCCACTCCAGTATTCCTTCAGCGCTATGAATATTTTCCGAATGGGTCAGGAGGAGTTCGGTGGCCAGGTCATGCAGTCATGGAGCCACAATAGAGTCTGTCGGGACATGAGGAGCAATTCCTATCTTTTTGTCTTCTATAGTACTAACAATAAACTTTTACCTTTAAGGTGTAGCCGCAGTAGCTTGACCTGTGGCCTTATCCACGCAGGTAATTGTTCAAAGATTCATCCGGCCGTGTTTGGATGTAATTCAGAATTCGTATCTTTTCATGTTTTAATAAACAAGTTGAAATAAGTATTACCATTCTATTGTCGAGTCATACCAACAGATTATTGATACTAATTCATAGTTCTGTATTCCCGTCCAAACATAAAGCGTGGTTACTTGTCTAGCCTTTCTGTCAATTGACTGAACTGAATGCTAGCCTTGATATGAGGAGTATAAAGTACATTTCTTGAATCGCCGTGTTTTACCAATTTTTGGTGTAACACTAGTTAAATAGAAACTGCTGAATTTCATTATGGATATGTGTTCAATTTAAATGGGTCAATTTATCGAGAACTTGTTTTACCATTTTATCAGTTGCCTCAAATGTGGGCTATAAACAGTACCTTTTCCTTACCCTTTAGTCACACAATCATATATAAGTTCCACAAGGCTGGTTCTACCATAATCCTCACTAACACTGGTTTCGTTCGTTGATGTTAATTGTTTTTTTTATATAATAATCGATCCCCAATGGGGTATTACGGTGTAGCAGTCCTTGTGGATTTAACTGCTATTTCCGTAATTGAATTTATGTGATTCTGTAGTCATCTTTTCTGGCTATTCGTGTACATGCTTCTTGTGAAAAAATGTCAAGTTAATAGGTCCTGTGTTCATTTTTTAATAGGGGTGTTTGGCTATTGGTTGTTGTTGTTGGTATGGCGGGGCGTGTTTAATTAAGTTCCCTAGGCTATCACCATGAAAGCTCACTGTTTGTTGTTGTGTTGCAAGATGTCTATGGTCCAAGCTACTTGTGGAACCAGCATATGACTAGTAAGCTTCATCGGCCAGGTTGATCTGCTCATGTTCCATGGAATTTGGCAAGACAAAGATACAGGAGTGGGTTGACATTTCTTTCCAATTAAATCCTCTATCAGGTGATTTCTACATTTGGAAAATAGTTTCTCGCCAACTTAATGTGTTGCATTTCACTTAGCTGTCCATAAAACATAGTGTTTTGTTCTAAGGATCTAATCACCCTAGAATTGGCCTGATCTTATCATGATTGTTCTTTGATACACCAACAAAGATTTTTTAATTCTTGATGAATGTTGATTTTATGAGTGTTTTATTGGTTCCTTTGTTACGGCCTTTGAGTCGTTTTAGGTGTCAGGTATCTAAGTAAGGCATTGATAGCCAATCATCCAGTGGTCATGAGAAAACTTTTGCCTCTGTCATCGTTTTGTTCAGCAGGTCAGGCTTGCAGTTAATGTCCGATCTCCGGGCTTCGGTTTCGTCACTGGCATATTCGCCATGGATTAACAAGCAACGCAATTAAAGTCGGCTGTGTCTGATCACTTATGTCCCGGAGTTTTGCTCAGATTCCATGTTCCAGGGTTGAGGTTGGTGATGCTAGAATCGTGATATTATGCTTACTCCTCTGGCTGCATCTCTTCCTTCCCTCACTCTTCTCCTGCCATTCATCTTTTCCAACATGCAGATTCTTTCACAGATGAGTCGTATCTTTGCATCAGGTTGGCCCAAAGTATTGAGTTTGAGCCTCAACATCAAGTGCCTTCGCAATAGAACATTCAAGGTGGTTGTATTTCCTTTTAGGGATGGTAGACTGGTTTGAATCTCCCTTGCATGAAGCCACTAAACCCTACTCCTTCTCAAAGGGACTACAGCGTAACTAACTTGTTGAACACATGGCAAAAAGAGAATAAATAGGTATAGAAGGAGCAAAGACAGTAAATCTGCGGCACATGGTGCAGTATTGGCACACTACCAATACATCAATCTGAGAGCACCATCCCTTCCTCTTTTTAACTGCTCACCTGTGTACTAACACCTCACTCTCCATGACTGTTTACGCTCCACAGCGCCTATTTACCATCCTTTGTTCTTAGACGGAACCTTCGCCTGCCAGTCACGTCTGACCCCTGATAGCTGACCTAACAATACTTTGGCGAAATATGAACAATATCCTCCTCTTTACTGACACGCCGTCCCATTTCAAGCAGTGTGGGCAAATTATCTTAAACACAAGGAAAAGAAGACACAGGCGTCTTATATGATGTCTCCTTCAGGGTCGCAATTTTCCTGGAGCATTTCGGGTACTACCTGAGAAAACTTCTCTAACCCCACTGGACACGCACACTGAAACTCAG